>NC_051239.1:3333433-3460933 GCF_015220715.1 Pygocentrus nattereri | reverse complement strand
CAAAATTACCAATGACAAAAAACAAACGCTCAAAACCAAAAACAGTCCACCTGTAGACTCGGCCCTGCTTTAGCAACAATGTTGAACTGTTTGTGTTTTCTAGGGATGAACAGGTGGGAAAAGGTTCAGAAGCCATGGCCTAAATCATCCAATCAGAGCCTTAGTAATAGCACGTATCTCAGTCTGTAATACAGACTCACAGAAAGACCGGAAAGCTGAGTCACTCTGCGGCCCTGATGACGTGTGTGGGCGACAACCTGTAAGAACAGCAGAACAAATTACTGACGCAGTTTCACCGGAACAACGAGGCGAAATGCTTCTCTCAGTCAGTCGAGCTAATTAATACAGAGAAGCCGAATAAATGACTCAGCATCTATAAAAATATGAAGAAATAAACCACAACAATCCTGAATATCCAATTAAACGGAGACGGCAGCCTGTTCTTCAGCCTTAAAACAGCTGGAAAGGAGCGTTTCTTATTCCTTTGTGCTGTTGGGCTTTTATTTTGTAAATCTCTGCCTTCCTGTTACAGCGAAATGATTTCTGGCTGCTAAGCAACACCACACACACCTGCGACTGCAGCCGGTGTTCAGTCATTCACACACACACACACACTCGTCTATTCGGTCGTCTGGCTTCACACGCATATGAACTTGAGTGACATCCCGTTCTTAATCCACAGGGTTTAATATGATGTCGGCCCACCCTTTGCAGCTATAACAGCTTCAGCTCTTCTGGGAAGGCTTTCCACAAGGGTTAGGAGTGTTTATGGGAATTTCTGACCGTTCTTCCAGAAGCACATTTGTGAGGTCAGACACTGATGTTGGATGAGAAGGCCTGGCTCACAGTCTCCGCTCTAATTCATCCCAAAGGTGTTCTGTGGGGTTGAGGTCAGGACTCTCTGCAGGCCTGTCAAGTTCTCCCACACCAAACTGGCTCATCCATGTCTTTATGGACCTGCTTTGTGCACTGGTGTGCAGTCCTGCTGGAGTAGGAAGGGGTCGTCCCCAAACTGTTCCCACAAAGTTGGGAGCAGGAAATCGTCCAAAATTGTGATGTAAGGCTTGGATGCAGCTGCTCAGCCATGGAAACCCATTCCATGAAGCTCTCTACACTGTTCTTGAGCTGATCTGAAGGCCACATGAAGTTTGGAGGTCTGTAGTGATTGACTCTGCAGAAAGTTGGTGACCCCTGCGCACTATGCACCTCAGCATCCGCTGACCCCGCTCTGTCATTTTACGTGGCCGACCACTTTGTGGCTGAGTTGCTGTCGTTCCCAATCGCTTCCACTTTGTTATAATCCCACTGATAGTTGACTGTGGAATATTTAGTAGTGAGGAAATTTCACAACTGGACTTGCTGCACAGGTGGCCTCCGATCACGGTACCACGCTGGAATTCACTGAGCTCCTGAGAGCGACCCATTCTTTCACTAATGTCTGTAGAAGCAGTCTACAGGCCTAGGGGCTCGGCTTTATACACCTGTGGCCATGGAAGTGACTGGAACACCTGGATTCAGTGATTTGGATGGGTGAGAGTCAAAAACTGAAAAACGTGAAAAAAAATAGAGATATGAGGTTTTCTTCTAACATCAGTGATATTCTGGCAATCCACCATCAATATTTACGCTCTTCACTCAAAGGAAATTATTATGGCTTTAATTTTATTTGTTTTTATATTTAATTATTTGTAGTATTTTTAATATCATATTTTGATCCATTTAATAGTTTTATATTGTGCTAAATGTGCTCTAAATATAAAAACTCGTTAGTTAGTTTTATTAGTAATTATTCGTATTATTAGTCTGAGTCTTTTATTTTGAAACGGCAGCCTTTGAAGCTCGACTTACTGTTGCTGCCTTCACGCAGACTTCCTCTATCACTGACGGTGAGTTAGACTTCAGATATAAACTCTGAAAACACGAAAAGCAAAGTAAATAATAATAATAATAATAATAATAATAATAATAATAATAATAATAGCTTTGCTTAGTCCTCCGGATCAGAATTTTAATTCGAACTTTCCGTTCCACCTTAAATGGGGCTGCAGGTTCGTTCTGCTCGACTAAGTTCGAATAAAATTCGACTAAGTGCAGATTGTTTATATACAGTAAAGTCCTGGTCCATGTATGCGAATATATTAGCTGATATACAGGAAGCTAACGGCGATGTTCAGTTACGGTTAATTACAAAAATTCAGCGATTAAAATTTTACAGTTTTAAAGAAAACTGATCTCAGCTTTAATTCTCTCTCTCTCTCTGACTGGTGTGAGAGAGAGTGTGCGCGCTCAGGTGTGTGAGAGGAGAGTGTGTGTGCGCTCAGGTGTGTGAGAGGAGAGTGTGCGCGCTCAGGTGTGTGAGAGGAGAGAGTGCGCGCTCAGGTGTGTGAGATGAGAGAGTGTGCGCGCTCAGGTGTGTGAGAGGAGAGAGTGTGCGCGCTCAGGTGTGTGAGAGGAGAGAGTGTGCGCGCTCAGGTGTGTGAGAGGAGAGAGTGTGCGCGCTCAGGTGTGTGAGATGTCCTCCCCAGGTGATCAGGGTGTGTGTTTTGTGGGGACGCGGGAGGCTGTGGTTCAGGCTGGTCGAGTGGTGAGGAGAGTTCATGGGAGAGATGTGCTCGTGCTCCATCACCAGGGGGCGCTATATGCGCTGGATCTGCACTGCTACCGTGAGTGAGTTTAGAGGCTTATAGCAGAGAAATGTGTGTGTGAGCGAGTCTCTGAGTGTGTGTGTGTGTGTGTGAGAGAGCGAGTCTCTGAGTGTGTGTGTGTGTGTGTGTGTGTGTGTGTGTGTGTGTGAGAGAGCGAGTCTCTGAGTGTGTGTGTGTGTGTGTGTGTGAGAGCGAGTCTCTGAGTGTGTGTGTGTGTGTGTGTGTGAGCGAGTCTCTCAGTGAGTCAGTGTGTGTGTTACTAGTTACTAGTGTTCTATATAAGTGCTGTGAAGAGGGAGTGGCATTCTGTAAGAGGGTTCTATGTAGTTACTATAGTACAGAACAGTTCCTGTTCACATTTACACACGCTCACTCACAGTGAGCTCACAGTGAAAGAAAGTGTAGAACGAGTGAAAGAGTGAACGTGTTAATTTGTGTGTGCTTGTGTTCGTAGACTCCGGTGGTCCGCTACAGGAGGGGGACATTGAGGTGGGTTCAAAAACGTGAGAAATCGTCGGCAGCTGTGTGTGAAAATGTGGCGTAATCAGAAATGGATGATCAATGAATAACCTGACGAGGATGTTTTAAAGATGCTGCATGTTCAGAAAAACACCTGAAGACAACTGCAGCTCAGGCTCTTTAACTCTGAGCTTCAGGAAAACTCTCCTCCTCTTTAACTCTGAGCTTCAGTAAAACTCTCCTCCTCTTTAACTCTGAGCTTCAGTAAAACTCTCCTCCTCTTTAACTCTGAGCTTCAGTAAAACTCTCCTCCTCTTTAACTCTGAGCTTCAGTAAAACTCTCCGCCTCTTTAACTCGGAGCTTCAGTAAAACTCTCCGTCTCTTTAACTCTGAGCTTCAGTAAAACTCTCCTCCTCTTTAACTCTGAGCTTCAGGAAAACTCTCCTCCTCTTTAACTCTGAGCTTCAGGAAAACTCTCCTCCTCTTTAACTCTGAGCTTCAGTAAAACTCTCCTCCTCTTTAACTCTGAGCGTCAGTAAAACTCTCCTCCTCTTTAACTCTGAGCTTCAGTAAAACTCTCCTCCTCTTTAACTCTGAGCTTCAGTAAAACTCTCCTCCTCTTTAACTCTGAGCTTCAGTAAAACTCTCCTCCTCTTTAACTCTGAGCTTCAGTAAAACTCTCCGTCTCTTTAACTCTGAGCTTCAGTAAAACTCTCCTCCTCTTTAACTCTGAGCTTCAGTAAAACTCTCCGCCTCTTTAACTCGGAGCTTCAGTAAAACTCTCCGTCTCTTTAACTCTGAGCTTCAGTAAAACTCTCCTCCTCTTTAACTCTGAGCTTCAGGAAAACTCTCCTCCTCTTTAACTCTGAGCTTCAGGAAAACTCTCCTCCTCTTTAACTCTGAGCTTCAGTAAAACTCTCCTCCTCTTTAACTCTGAGCGTCAGTAAAACTCTCCTCCTCTTTAACTCTGAGCTTCAGTAAAACTCTCCTCCTCTTTAACTCTGAGCTTCAGTAAAACTCTCCGTCTCTTTAACTCTGAGCTTCAGTAAAACTCTCCTCCTCTTTAACTCTGAGCTTCAGTAAAACTCTCCTCCTCTTTAACTCTGAGCTTCAGTAAAACTCTCCGCCTCTTTAACTCTGAGCTTCAGTAAAACTCTCCGTCTCTTTAACTCTGAGCTTCAGTAAAACTCTCCTCCTCTTGAACTCTGAGCTTCAGTAAAACTCTCTGTCTCTTTAACTCTGAGCTTCAGTAAAACTCTCCTCCTCTTGAACTCTGAGCTTCAGTAAAACTCTCTGTCTCTTTAACTCTGAGCTTCAGTAAAACTCTCCTCCTCTTTAACTCTGAGCTTCAGTAAAACTCTCCTCCTCTTTAACTCTGAGCTTCAGTAAAACTCTCCTCCTCTTTAACTCTGAGCTTCAGTAAAACTCTCCTCCTCTTTAACTCTGAGCTTCAGTAAAACTCTCTGTCTCTTTAACTCTGAGCTTCAGTAAAACTCTCCTCCTCTTTAACTCTGAGCTTCAGTAAAACTCTCCTCCTCTTTAACTCTGAGCTTCAGTAAAACTCTCCTCCTCTTTAACTCTGAGCTTCAGTAAAACTCTCCTCCTCTTTAACTCTGAGCTTCAGTAAAACTCTCCGTCTCTTTAACTCTGAGCTTCAGTAAAACTCTCCTCCTCTTTAACTCTGAGCTTCAGTAAAACTCTCCTCCTCTTTAACTCTGAGCTTCAGTAAAACTCTCCTCCTCTTGAACTCGGAGCTTCAGTAAAACTCTCCTCCTCTTGAACTCTGAGCTTCAGTAAAACTCTCCTCCTCTTGAACTCTGAGCTTCAGTAAAACTCTCTGTCTCTTTAACTCTGAGCTTCAGTAAAACTCTCCTCCTCTTTAACTCGGAGCTTCAGTAAAACTCTCCTCCTCTTTAACTCGGAGCTTCAGTAAAACTCTCCTCCTCTTTTACTCGGAGCTTCAGTAAAACTCTCCTCCTCTTTAACTCGGAGCTTCAGTAAAACTCTCCTCCTCTTTAACTCGGAGCTTCAGTAAAACTCTCCTCCTCTTTAACTCTGAGCTTCAGTAAAACTCTCTGTCTCTTTAACTCTGAGCTTCAGTAAAACTCTCCTCCTCTTTAACTCTGAGCTTCAGTAAAACTCTCCTCCTCTTTAACTCGGAGCTTCAGTAAAACTCTCCTCCTCTTTAACTCTGAGCTTCAGTAAAACTCTCCTCCTCTTTAACTCTGAGCTTCAGTAAAACTCTCCTCCTCTTTAACTCTGAGCTTCAGTAAAACTCTCCTCCTCTTTAACTCTGAGCTTCAGTAAAACTCTCCTCCTCTTTAACTCTGAGCTTCAGTAAAACTCTCTGTCTCTTTAACTCTGAGCTTCAGTAAAACTCTCCTCCTCTTTAACTCGGAGCTTCAGTAAAACTCTCCTCCTCTTTAACTCGGAGCTTCAGTAAAACTCTCCTCCTCTTTAACTCTGAGCTTCAGTAAAACTCTCCTCCTCTTTAACTCTGAGCTTCAGTAAAACTCTCCGTCTCTTTAACTCTGAGCTTCAGTAAAACTCTCCTCCTCTTTAACTCTGAGCTTCAGTAAAACTCTCCTCCTCTTTAACTGGGAGCTTCAGTAAAACTCTCCTCCTCTTTAACTCTGAGCTTCAGTAAAACTCTCCTCCTCTTTAACTCGGAGCTTCAGTAAAACTCTCCTCCTCTTTAACTCGGAGCTTCAGTAAAACTCTCCTCCTCTTTAACTCGGAGCTTCAGTAAAACTCTCCTCCTCTTTAACTCGGAGCTTCAGTAAAACTCTCCTCCTCTTGAACTCGGAGCTTCAGTAAAACTCTCCTCCTCTTGAACTCGGAGCTTCAGTAAAACTCTCCTCCTCTTGAACTCGGAGCTTCAGTAAAACTCTCCTCCTCTTGAACTCTGAGCTTCAGTAAAACTCTCCTCCTCTTTAACTCTGAGCTTCAGTAAAACTCTCTGTCTCTTTAACTCTGAGCTTCAGTAAAACTCTCTGTCTCTTTAACTCTGAGCTTCAGTAAAACTCTCCTCCTCTTTAACTCTGAGCTTCAGTAAAACTCTCCTCCTCTTTAACTCTGAGCTTCAGTAAAACTCTCCTCCTCTTTAACTCTGAGCTTCAGTAAAACTCTCCTCCTCTTTAACTCTGAGCTTCAGTAAAACTCTCCTCCTCTTTAACTCTGAGCTTCAGTAAAACTCTCCTCCTCTTTAACTCTGAGCTTCAGTAAAACTCTCCTCCTCTTTAACTCGGAGCTTCAGTAAAACTCTCCTCCTCTTTAACTCTGAGCTTCAGTGAAACTCTCCTCCTCTTTAACTCGGAGCTTCAGTAAAACTCTCCTCCTCTTTAACTCGGAGCTTCAGTAAAACTCTCCTCCTCTTTAACTCGGAGCTTCAGTAAAACTCTCCTCCTCTTTAACTCGGAGCTTCAGTAAAACTCTCCTCCTCTTTACCTCGGAGCTTCAGTAAAACTCTCCTCCTCTTTAACTCGGAGCTTCAGTAAAACTCTCCTCCTCTTTAACTCGGAGCTTCAGTAAAACTCTCCTCCTCTTTAACTCGGAGCTTCAGTAAAACTCTCCTCCTCTTTAACTCGGAGCTTCAGTAAAACTCTCCTCCTCTTTAACTCGGAGCTTCAGTAAAACTCTCCTCCTCTTTAACTCGGAGCTTCAGTAAAACTCTCCTCCTCTTTAACTCGGAGCTTCAGTAAAACTCTCCTCCTCTTTAACTCGGAGCTTCAGTAAAACTCTCTGTCTCTTTAACTCTGAGCTTCAGTAAAACTCTCTGTCTCTTTAACTCTGAGCTTCAGTAAAACTCTCCTCCTCTTTAACTCTGAGCTTCAGGAAAACTCTCCTCCTCTTTAACTCTGAGCTTCAGGAAAACTCTCCTCCTCTTTAACTCTGAGCTTCAGGAAAACTCTCCTCCTCTTTAACTCTGAGCTTCAGGAAAACTCTCCTCCTCTTTAACTCTGAGCTTCAGGAAAACTCTCCTCCTCTTTAACTCTGAGCTTCAGGAAAACTCTCCGTCTCTTTAACTCTGAGCTTCAGGAAAACTCTCCTCCTCTTTAACTCTGAGCTTCAGGAAAACTCTCCGTCTCTTTAACTCTGAGCTTCAGGAAAACTCTCCTCCTCTTTAACTCTGAGCTTCAGGAAAACTCTCCTCCTCTTTAACTCTGAGCTTCAGGAAAACTCTCCGTCTCTTTAACTCTGAGCTTCAGGAAAACTCTCCTCCTCTTTAACTCTGAGCTTCAGGAAAACTCTCCGTCTCTTTAACTCTGAGCTTCAGGAAAACTCTCCTCCTCTTTAACTCTGAGCTTCAGTAAAACTCTCCTCCTCTTTAACTCGGAGCTTCAGTAAAACTCTCCTCCTCTTTAACTCGGAGCTTCAGGAAAACTCTCCATCTCTTTAACTCGGAGCTTCAGGAAAACTCTCCTCCTCTTTAACTCGGAGCTTCAGGAAAACTCTCCTCCTCTTTAACTCGGAGCTTCAGGAAAACTCTCCTCCTCTTTAACTCGGAGCTTCAGGAAAACTCTCCTCCTTTTTAATTCTGAGCTTCAGGAAAACTCTCCTCCTCTTTAACTCTGAGCTTCAGGAAAACTCTCCTCCTCTTTAACTCGGAGCTTCAGGAAAACTCTCCTCCTCTTTAACTCGGAGCTTCAGTCAAACTCTCCTCCTCTTTAACTCGGAGCTT
This sequence comes from Pygocentrus nattereri, assembly GCF_015220715.1. Taxonomy (NCBI): domain Eukaryota; kingdom Metazoa; phylum Chordata; class Actinopteri; order Characiformes; family Serrasalmidae; genus Pygocentrus; species Pygocentrus nattereri. The sequence goes on along the minus strand of NC_051239.1, from coordinate 3,453,147 downwards.
CAGGAAAACTCTCCTCCTCTTTAACTCGGAGCTTCAGTCAAACTCTCCTCCTCTTTAACTCGGAGCTTCAGTCAAACTCTCCTCCTCTTTAACTCGGAGCTTCAGTCAAACTCTCCTCCTCTTTAACTCGGAGCTTCAGTCAAACTCTCCTCCTCTTTAACTCGGAGCTTCAGTCAAACTCTCCTCCTCTTTAACTCGGAGCTTCAGGAAAACTCTCCTCCTCTTTAACTCTGAGCTTCAGGAAAACTCTCCTCCTCTTTAACTCTGAGCTTCAGTAAAACTCTCCTCCTCTTTAACTATGAGCTTCAGTAAAACTCTCCTCCTCTTTAACTCTGAGCTTCAGTAAAACTCTCCTCCTCTTTAACTATGAGCTTCAGGAAAACTCTCCCCCTCTTTAACTCTGAGCTTCAGGAAAACTCTCCTCCTCTTTAACTCTGAGCTTCAGGAAAACTCTCCTCCTCTTTAACTCTGAGCTACAGTTGTAAAGCACTCTGAGCTGCTTTCAGCATGAAAAGTGATCTATTAAAAGATTATTTTGATGATTGTTATTATAATTATAATAATAATTATTATTATTTTTATAATTATTACAATTGTTATTATTATTAGTAGTAGTATTGTTATGATTGTTGTTGTTTTTGTTGTGGTTGTTTTATGGTTAATATTGTAAGTTTACTGTTTTATTACCTGATGCTGATGTTTTTCTCTGCAGGAGTTTGGCGGCCGACTGTGTATCGTGTGTCCGTGGCATAAGTACAAAATCACTCTGGCGGAGGGAGAGGGTCTTTATCAGGCCGTCAACCCCTTAGTTAAGCCCCTCAGACCTGTATGGTGCTCTAAAGGGGTCAAACAGAGGGTCCACCAGGTCACAGAAGTCAACGGGGACATTTTCATCAGACTGGACGACTCGGCCGGCGCCGTGGAGTCCGATCACTACCAGACTGAGGAATACAGAGCTAAACTCGTCCAGCCAGGAGGGAAAGTGACATCACGGGAGCGAGTGTAAGGGAAGGCTCCCTGCCTCAGGACGCAGTAACCCACACCTTGGAGTTATGGGAGTGAACGGTGTCCAGTGTTCCTTTGCTATTCTGAGGGATTTTTGAACAGCATTTCCTGTTCTGGGGGAGGAACTCTGCGGTTCTAGACAGCTTAATATTCCTGGATGTCAGTTCTGCAGTTTCAGTTAGAGGTTCATCTGATCATCAGGCTGGTGTGTGTGTGGATGGGTGGGTAGGTGTGTGAGAGTGTGGGTGGGTGTGTTTGCTGAGCTCCACTGATTTTAACAGCATTAAAACTGTGTTTTATATTGAAGATCAGATTCATGCTGTGAAAAGATATTAATTTAATAAACTCTTGAGTTTGTTAGAAGTGTATCTGAGTCTCTCTCTCTCTCTCTCTCTCTCTCTCTCTCTCTCTCCTGCGCTCTTCCGCACAGTAACTGAGATCTTCCTCGTCTCCTCTTCTGTAGAGTCTGTTCTAGTGCGGTTCTGCGCTCTTCCTCGTCTCCTCTTCAGTCTTCAGTGTGAGGAATGAGGAACAGTCACTCTTCACTCCAAACTCTTGGGAAACTGGGCCAGTTTTCCAGTTTTCAGATCTGCTGCAGCTCAGTGGAAAGTTTTTCAGAGGAATCGGGGCAGAGTTGCGGTTTCTAGGCTATGAAGGACCAACTGGGTGAACTGGTCTGCTGCAGTGCCACCCTGAGGCAGAGCAGAGCTGCAGCTCTAGGTAGTTAAGAACACCAGAGACAGAAGCTGATTGTGGGGGAAGCAGATAAACAACGAAAGCATAAAATCACAAGTTTACTTTCAGGGACCACCAGAATATTTTGAGACATTCAATCAATCAAGAGGTTAATTAGGGGTCCTGGACCCCCTGAACTCCCTGTATTTCACACCTTGGCTGTAACTGTAACTGTCTGTGTTGTTTAAAAGTTTTGGAAAATCTAATTCACAGTAGAACAGTATTAGATTCCCAGTTACAGTCTGAATCCCAATTACAGACTTTGAGTCCCAGTTATGGTCTTAAATCCCCGCTTACATTCTGAACGCCAGTTACAGTCTTTAAACCCCGATTACAGTCTTAGAACCCCAATTACAGTCTTAGAACCCCAGTTACATTCTGAACGCCAGTTACAGTCTTTAAACCCTGATTACAGTCTTAGAACCCCAATTACAGTCTTAGAACCCCAGTTACATTCTGAACCCCAGTTAGTCTTTAAACCCCGATTACAGTCTTACAACCCCAGTTACGGTTTTTGAACCCCAGTTACAGTCTTAGAACCCCAGGGATAGAAGGAGGGATGCATGGAGGGAGGGATAGACGGATGGATGGAGGGATGGAAGGATAGCTAGAGGGATGGAGGGAGGGATAGATGGGTGGAGGGAGGGAGGGAGGGATAGATAAAGGGGTGGAGGGAGGGATGGATGAGGCAATAGATTGTGGGATAGATAGAGGGATGGAGGGATGGGTGAATGGAGGGAGGGATATAGGGATAGATAGAGGTACGGAGGGAGGGAGGGAAGGATGGACGGATAGATAGAGGGATGGAGGGAGGGATGGATGAAGCAATAGACGGAGGGAGGGATAGATAGAGGGATGGGTTGAGGGAGGGATGGAGAGATGGATGGAGGGAGGGATGGAAGGATAGCTAGAGGGGTGGAGGGAGGGATGGAGGGATAGATAAAGGGGTGGAGGGAGGGATGAATGAGGCAATAGACGGAGGGATAGATTGTGGGATAGAGGGATGGTAGGATGGAGGGATGGGTGAATGGAGGGAGGGATATAGGGATAGATAGAGGTACGGAGGGAGGGAGGGAGGGATATAGGGATAGATAGAGGTACGGAGGGAGGGAGGGAAGGATGGACGGATAGATAGAGGGATGGAGGGAGGGATGGATGAAGCAATAGATGGAGGGAGGGATAGATAGAGGGATGGATTGAGGGAGGGATAGAGGGATGGAGAGATGGATGGAGGGAGGGATGGAAGGATAGCTAGAGGGGTGGAGGGAGGGATGGAGGGATAGATAAAGGGGTGGAGGGAGGGATGGATGAGGCAATAGACGGAGGGATAGATTGTGGGATAGATAGAAGGAAGGAAGGATGGAGGGATGGGTGAATGGAGGGAGGGATATAGGGATAGATAGAGGTACGGAGGGATGGAGAGATGGATGGAGGGAGGGATGGAAGGATAGCTAGAGGGGTGGAGGGAGGGATGGAGGGATAGATAAAGGGGTGGAGGGAGGGATGGATGAGGCAATAGACGGAGGGATAGATTGTGGGATAGATAGAAGGAAGGAAGGATGGAGGGATGGGTGAATGGAGGGAGGGATATAGGGATAGATAGAGGTACGGAGGGAGGGAGGGAAGGATGGACGGATAGATAGAGGGATGGATGAAGCAATAGACGGAGGGAGGGATAGATAGAGGGAGGGATAGAGGGATGGAGAGATGGATGGAGGGAGGGACGAAAGGATAGCTAGAGGGATGGAGGGAGGGATAGATAAAGGGGTGGAGGGAGGGATGGATGAAGCAATAGACGGAGGGATAGATTGAGGGATGGAGGGAGGGAGGGATAGATAGAGGGATGGAGAGATGGAAGGATGGAGGGATGGGTGAATGGAGGGAGGGATAGATAGAGGTACGGAGGGATGGAGGGAAGGATGGACGGATAGATAGAGGGATGGAGGGAGGGATGGACAGAGAGACAGAGGGACAGATGGAGGGAGGGATGGACAGAGGGACAGATGGAGGGAGGGATAGAGGGATGGATAGCGGGATGGAGGGATGGGTGGATGGACTGAGGGAAGGATGGAGGGAGGGAGGGATGGAGGGGTGGATGGAGCGAGGGAAGGTTGGAGGGATAGATAGAGGGATGGATGGAGGGATGGAGGGAGGGAGGGATAGATAGAGGGATGGAAGGATGGAGGGATGGGTGAATGGAGGGAGGGATAGATAGAGGTACGGAGGGAGGGAGGGAAGGATGGACGGATAGATAGAGGGATGGAGGGAGGGATGGACAGAGGGACAGATGGAGGGAGGGATGGACAGAGGGACAGATGGAGGGAGGGATGGATGACGCAATAGACGGAGGGAGGGATAGAGGGATGGATAGCGGGTTGGAGGGATGGGTGGATGGACTGAGGGAAGGATGGAGGGAGGGAGGGATGGAGGGGTGGATGGAGCGAGGGAAGGTTGGAGGGATAGATAGAGGGATGGATGGAGGGAGGGATGGATGGAGGGATGGAGGGAGGGAGGGATAGATAGAGGGATGGAGTGAGGGAGGGATAGAGGGATGGATAGCGGGATGGAGGGATGGGTGGATGGACTGAGGGAAGGATGGAGGGAGGGAGGGATGGAGGGGTGGATGGAGCGAGGGAAGGTTGGAGGGATAGATAGAGGGATGGATGGAGGGAGGGACATATGGAGGGAGTGATGGAGGGATAGACAGAGGGATGGAGGGAGGGAGGGATAGAGGGATAGATAGAGGGATGGATGGGAGTTTTAGTGTCTAGGCTTTTAAAAAACTGAATCCACTCTCGATGTTTTCGGAACTCTTTAGACGCTTTCTCAGATCGGTCGGGTCTGTCGGGTCGGTCGGGTCTTTCGGTCTTTCGGGTCGGTCGGGTCTTGTTGACCTGTTGGTTTGTTCCGTCTGTCAGGTTTAGTTCCGTTTGTTTGGATGCTGAAACACTGAGCAGGAGAGCTTATTAATAATATAATAATATCTGTAATATTAATATATTTAATACTGATTTCATTCCCAACCCTGGGCTCCGCCCACTAATCCTGGTTCAGGCTGCCCCACCCCTTTCCCTCCCAGCCCCTCCCCCACAGCTCCAGGGCTAAATTCCTGTAACGAAAGACTTCAGTGAGCATTAGAGGAGGTTCCAGCTCCCACCGTGTTCGCTCAGCTGGACGTTTCGGAGTTTCACCGCAGACGGAAACATGCCGAGCAAGAGGAAGAAGAACAAGCGGAGGATGAGGAGATCGGTGAGGCTAATAATAATAATAATAATGATAATAATAATAATGATGATGATGATGATGATGATTATTAGTATTAATCCAGCAGAAACAAGAGAATCAGTATTTCCTAAATACAGTGTAAATACCTGTTTACAGTATGTTCTCTTCTGTTAGTGAACACGCCCTCTACACACTGAAATATGCCCATTTAAAAATGTTGTTTGTGTTTATTTGTTGAGTTTAACATTTTGGAAAATAAGAAAAAGTTCTTACCCAAACAGTTGAATCGGACTAAAGATGACGTTTATTAGAATTCTGCTGATCTGTGAGCTGAGAGTCTTTATGAAGTGGTTTCTGAGAATTGAGCATCAGAATTCAGTCGTTTCTGTGATCTCCTGTTGATTTTCTTTAGTTAAGGCTCTCATTATTACTCTGTTCCTGATTAGAGTTCAGATCGTCAGAAGCTTCATCTGCCCTAAGTTCTTTGTGCACTGGACCCCCTTTTTCCTTCAGAACTGTCTTAATTCTTTGTGCCACACTTTCAACAAGGTGTTGGAAACGTTCCTCAGAGATTCTGGTTGGTTATTTGAGTTCCTGTTGCCTTTCTATCATCTGGAACCAGTCTGCCCATTCTCCTCTGACCTCTCACATCAACAAGGCATTTTCGTCCACACAACTGACCGCTCACTGGATATTTCCTCTTTTTCTGACCGTTCTCTGTAAACCCTAGAGATGGTTGTGCGTGAAAATCCCAGTAGATCAGCAGTTTCTGAAATACTCAGACCAGCCTGTCTGGCACCAACAACCACGCCACGTTCAAAGCCCCTTAAATCCCCTTTCTTCTCCGTTCTGATGCTCGGTCTGCACTTCAGCAAGTCGTCTTGACCACCTCTACAGGCCTAAATGCACTGAGCTGCAGCCGTGTGATTGGCTGATTAACTATTTGTGTTAACAAGCATGTATTGTACCTAAAAAAGTGGCCGGCGAGTCACTGCACTAAACATAACAGACTGGTCAAATATTTAGTGTGTATCGTTTAGATTTAGGACTCTATCAACAAAATGTCCATGTGTTTTAATGCTAGTTATATAATCTGTGATGAGAGTGATCGTCTGCTCAGCAGCGACTGGACCAAAATTTCAACATTAATGGATTTTTGTTTTTGAAAACGAGTTTTTGAAATGTAATCAGTGCATTAGTGTGTGGTCGGTTACCACACACAGTAACTTCACCACAACTCAGAACCGACCCAAACACCAGGTCTCTCTCGGGTTTCTTTAGTGAGGTTTCTCTTCTTTTCTAAGTTCAGTGCAATGTCAGGGTTGAATTACTGTCAGTGCAGCTGCAGCAGATGAGTGTCGTATCGCCGCCGAGTCTCAGACCCCAAAGGGAAAAAATATATAGGCGTGTATTTTTACATAATCGAAATACGTTCCATCTGAAAGTGGAGGAACATCTCCAGAATCCTGTCTGATGCTCTTCCCTGTCTGATTCCTTTAGAAACGAGTTTGTCTTCATATTAAATCTGATCTAATGGTCCTTTAGCAGGACAGAAGCGAGGGCTGTAGGTACTGATACTCTGTGAAATGCAGGGCTGATCTGATATCTTGTTTATGTGAAGTACATTGTGTGTGAGAGTCTGATTGCAGACGTACGTGGTTAATGTAAAGTACAGTGCAGATCACAGTCAGTACGTTCAGCTACATCTGGAACCTTCATTACACTCAACTCCACACAGGGAATCACACACACTGATAAATTAATATTTAACACACACACTTTTGGCCATTTTTCATATATTGCAAACATTTTCTGAGTGAGATTTTTGGCCGTGTGAGTTTTTATCAGTGCGCAGAAGCAGTGCTGTGTTCACTCAGACTGCCCGTCAATTCTGTTCTCTATCTAATCTGAGTAAATTCCTTCCTTTAAACACTGTAGGCGACACCACTGTGTCAACAGTGGAAAATCTGGAATACTGAGTTTTCTTTGGGGACTATTTTGCCGCACAGCGCCCTGCATGTCTCCCTCCACCATGAATGGAGTTGAAGTTCTCTAAACTCTCATAAAACAGCGTCTCAGTCATCAGGCAGTGAATTCAGAACCAGTTCATGTAGGAACTTTCTGTGAGGAGCTTTTAGAGGGGGATGTCTGGTTCCCATCACCACCACTGTGAACAGCTCTGACTCGGTCAGTTTATCTAGAACAATAAGGACTCTGAATGACTCTGTTTACATCTTAACTAGGGTAGAAAGCTGAATCATTTTTAAATAAGAAATTCAACCTGAAAGAATTACTGCGTTACTACATTCTTAAAGAAGTCTGTTTTAGTGGGCAGATTTACCTAATCAGACCAATCAGAAAAAACAAACACATACTTTGTAGACAACAAATAACGGACAGCTTGACCAGTTCAGGAGCGTATTTTACTCTGTTATATAGATCCTAAAGTGCTTCAGCCTCACAGTGAAGAGAAACACTGCTCAGACACAAGTGTGAGCTGAGGCAGTTCTACACCCACCCACACACACCCACACACACACCCACACACACACACACCCACCTACCCACACACACCCACACCCACCTACCCACACACACCCACACCCACCCACACACCCACACACACACACACCCACACACACACACACACACACACACAGTGAGATTAACTCTCTTTGATTCCATGTGTTCACTTCACTGCTGCGCTCCTACTGCTGGTTAATGAAGCGGACAGTGTGATTATGGTGTGATTACCACTCTATTATAGCTGTACTGTGGTGTGTTGTGGTAAGATTATCGCGCTGCTCGGCTCTCTGGAGCTCATCCGGCTGCTGACTCTGCCACCTTTCCACGTCTGATCTGATTAAAACAATTACTGCCGCCAGTCAAACATCTTGGCTGCTGTTCCACTTTAAAGCTCCCGGTTTCCCTCAGAAGCTCAGAATGTCACTTCATGTCTGCTGCATGCTGATTCATTCAGCTCTCTTATGGACGAGTTTCAGCTTAAGAAAGCCTTTCAGACTTAATCTTAGAAATGACTGTGAAGCTGAGGGTTGAAGATAATACCTAAACCATTAGCACAGAGCTAAAATGCTCTAAATATTAAGCAGAAAAGAGAAAGCCTTAATGTGATCATATTTTGGTTTTATTAATGTCATTTTTGAACTGTTTGATATGTTGTTTGTGTGTGTGAGCAGCAAGCCCAGCGGAGGGCGCTAGAGGAGCAGCATGCCACCGCTGGGAAAGGAACTGTTGGGCTGAGAGTTTATAAAGGCTCTAAGGGCCCAAAAGCAACTTCATCCGAAACTCCAGTGGTGAAGCCCCTGACAGATCCAGTTAAAGCTCTGGATGAAGTCCCTGACTCAGTCGAGCAGGCAGAGCATCATCAGATGGAAACATCAGGAGATGCTTCAGCCCCAACACAAGCAGCTGTAGTAGCTCCAGAACAAACAGCCACAAGGGCTCCAACAGAAAAAGCTGTAGAGGCTCCAGCAGAAGCAGCTATAGAAGTTTCAGCAGAAGAAGCTGTAGAGCTTTCAGTACAGAAAAGTGTTGATCTTTCAGCAGAAGAATCTGAAGAGGCTCCAACAGAAATAACTGCAAAGGCTCCAGAAAAAGCAGTGGTAGAGGTACTAGCAGAAGCAACTATAGAGGTTCCAGCAGAGGAATCTGTAAAGGTTCTAGATGCCCCAGCAGAAGAATCTGAAGATTCTCCAACAGAAATTACTGCAAAGGCTCCAGGAAAAGCAGTGGTAGAGGTACTGGCAGAAGCAACTGTAGAGGTTCTGGCAGAGGAATCTGTAAAGGTTCTAGATGCCCCAGCAGAAGAATCTGAAGATTCTCCAACAGAAATTACTGCAAAGGCTCCAGAAAAAGCAGTGGTAGAGGTACTAGCAGAAGCAACTGTAGAGGTTCCAGCAGAAGAATCTGTAAAGGTTCTAGATGCCCCAGCAAAAGAATCTGAAGATTCTCCAACAGAAATTACTGCAAAGGCTCCAGAAAAAGCAGTGGTAGAGGTACTAGCAGAAGCAACTGTAGAGGTTCCAGCAGAGGAATCTGCAAAGGTTCTAGCACAGGAATATGTAGATGCCCCAGCAGAAGAATCTGTAGAGGCTCTAGCAGAAACCGCTGCAGAGGCGTCAGCACAAGCAGTTGTAGAGGCTCCCGCAGAAGAAACTGCAGTGGAAGAGGAAAATATCTCCCCTCAAGACTCTGCGATGGTAAAATCTTCCTTTTCTACTTTCAAAACAGAGGTGTTAAAAACCAAGTGCTGTCATTTAATTACACATTAATTTGTCCAGTATCTTAGGACAGCAAATTATGTGTTATTTTTAACACAGCCATGGTGCAAAAAAGCAGAATGTGTCCATATTTTTAATGCAGTATTTTATACTAATTAAAGTGTTGGGGGATATGCTATATTCTTTTTCCATTATAAGAAGAATGTATGTGTCAGTTCTGTTATGACTAACAACACACTACATAAGGACCTTAAACATGATTAGAAAACAAACTTTCCACATGGGCCACAAAAAGTACTGTTAGGACAGGAGGTCCCAGATAGAAAGAACCCCTGCCTTTAGCTTACAGTTCCCAAAGCACAAAAAATGACCTACCAAGAAGGAGCACAAATCAGGTCTCATAAGGGACAGGGACCGAGATCAAGCAAGGGACAGGGACAACTTGTGGGACTCAAGGGACACTTGTGGGAAAAGCACTTACACCATTTGAGTGACAGGTCCACTTGCATCACAGGGACTTGGACCACTTGAGGGTCAAGCACTGATGCCATTAGGTACAGGCAGTGGGATCATTTGTTGGTACAGGAACTGGGACCATTTAAGAGACAGAGACCACTTGTGGGACTAGGACCATTTGTGGGACAGAGACTAGGACCACTCAAGGGGAAAGCATTGGGATCAGTTCGGAGACACGGACCACTTGTGGGACAGAGAATTTGACCATTTGAGGAACAAAGGCCACATTTGAGAGAGAGGGGCCCATTTTATCACATGCACTGGGACAACTCAAGCCATCAATATTATGACCATTTGACAGGAACAACTTGGGTCACATGTACTGGGACGACTCGGAGACAAACACTAAAAATTAAGATACAATGACAACTTGTGTGATGAGGACAAGGACTGATAACAGTGACCATTTGAGAGACAGAAACCACTTGTGTCTCAGGGGCTGTGAACAATCAAGGGACAGAAAGGCTCAGTGATGGAACTAAAACTGAATCAGACTGAATCAGCATTTGACTAGGACACTAAATTAGCAACCAATTCAGTGACCAAGTCAGAACTCGGGGCAGCAACTGAGACAAACAGGGGAGCTGCATCAAGAACAAAAGGAGGAATGGGAGCTGAATCTAGTTTTGAAAAGGGCTCAGGGACCAGTAATGTCAGTAAGAAGTTGCTGGCTTAGGAACTGTGTAGAGGAGAAGACTGATGACAGACAGAGAGAGTCAGAAATGTAACAGAGCACTGGAAAATAAACTGTACTTGCATCAGAAACAAGAACAGGTGGTTTAACAGAGAGGGGAGTTATGCACGCTGGATCTGGCTGGGGGCAGCACCGAAAAGGACACAACATCTCTAAAGCTTCGACAAATTTCACCTTAGAGTTGGCTGTCCAGGTGCTAAATCCAGAAGCAGAGTCCTATGGATGCCTGAGGACAAAAAGGCCAATGCAGCAGGGGTGGACCCATGGACAGTGCAGCTGTAGGAACTTTAATAATCTTAGTTAAGGTCTCAGGCTTGAGGAGCACAGCTGATGCTGGTTCAGCAGGAGGCACTGAGGAGCTTGCAGGTCAGATGGCAGTAGACACCATGAAGGGAGGAGCGTTGCTGGCTGAGATCATTTTCCATGTGACCTGAAAAAAAGACCTTGGCTAGAGAAACTTGAAAAGCTGCTCTCCTGTAATTGCCTCTGTCACTTGCACAATGTCTTACAGATACTTTACAGAGTAAACCTTGTGGTTGTGGATCCTTTAAGTACTAAAAATTAAGATTGTGCTGCTCTGTTTAACCCTCGCAAGTTCGAGGTTCACGGTCATATTTATCAAAAGGAGCCATCAGAGAGCATTAAACATCGGCCTGTCTAACCTCGAGTGTGGATAGGATGCTGTTTCTTCCTCATAATGTCCTCCTGGGCCATGTTTTAACTTGCTACATCCATATTTGGTGAGGTCTTCTGTTACACTTGGTGGTGCTGTTATGCTGGAGAAGTCAGAACAAGTTTATGACAAAAAAAAAAAAACAGGATAATGAAACAACCCGGAACAGAGGCATGTCCCAGATACCTGCCGTTCAGCCTCAAAACTTTAGTGCATCTGTCTCGTGTGATGTGCTCTATCACGTCACCTGTATTAGGCCCAGAGCAACTGTCAGACCTTTTTTTTTTTTTTAATTTGTTGTATTTTATTCTGAAGTAGCATCATGCTGTGTGTAAAATAGAAACAAAATACTTTATAATGTAAATTGAAGCCAATAATAGCGATAAAAACATGACATTAGCATATAAATAATCACATAAATAAACAGAAGAACAAATAGAATAATATTGGAATTTTTGTTGTATCCAGTTAAGCCTAACTGTGAGCACCAGCCCTAATACGGCTCTGTACATAAAGACTTGTATTAACAAGACGCTGGTGATGGTGGTGGTGACAGAGTGGAGTTATGGAGGAGGCAGTAATAATCAGTTCCATGTTATTTCATGTACAGTTCTGTGTAAAAGTAAGAGACCATCTTTCATTAGTGTGATGTCATTAAATGGTTGTTTTGATTGGAAATTAAAAGTAAACTAAGCATTAAGTGAGGAAATGATGACCAAGTCCTTTGAATTAAGTTATAATACTGTTTGTGAAAGTGTTTATATAAATTTGCTTATTTAACAGTTCTTTGTTGGCTGTGCAGAACCACTCTGTGCATTATAGTATATTTAGACTGTAGCAGTTTGATTTAAGTACTTTTATTATTTACATTAGAACAATTACATGTTAGTACATATAGCGCCCTTTACAAATATTGGCACTCCTGGAAAACATGAGCCAAACAGGCTTTTAAAAAGGTAAAATATTGCCTTTGCCTTTGATCTTTCATTCAAAATAGTAACAAAAATCAAACCTTTATTTGAAGAAGAGCGAGTGGGAAAAAAAAATATCAACAGAAAATAAATATTTTCTCAATATGTGTGAAATTGTTGGCACCCCTTCATTTAATACTTTACATAGACACCCTTTGCGAAGACAACAGCTCTGAATCCTGAGTTCCTGTAGCTCTTAATGAGACTGGTGAACACATGGCAAAGGATCTGAGACCATTCCTGCACACAACCTCTCTAGATCCTCAGATACACACTGTGGACTCTCAGCCCACAGGTCTTCTAAATGGTTTAGGTCAGGTGCTGGGGTGGCCACAGCAAAACCTTAATTCTGTGGCCAGTGAGCCATTGTGTTGATTTTGAGGTGTGTTTTGGATCATTGTCCTGCTGGAAGATCCCAACTGTGGCCCTGTTTGAGCTTCATGGCTGAGGATCTGCTGGTACTGGATGGACTGTGATACCAGTTATCCAAAACCGCTGTCCAGGGCCTTTTAAAGAAAAGCAGCCCCACAAGATCACGGATCCACCACCACATTTCACAGTGGGGATAAAGCACTTTTCTGCATGGCAGTCTTTGTGTCCACCAAACTCTGGTGTTTGTTGCTGAAACGTCTGTTTTGGTCTCATCTGGACATCAAACACCATCTCACTGAAAGTTGGCAAACTGTAGGAGCTTGAGTTTGTTGATCCTTCACTGCAGAGGCTTCTTCTTGCAACCTTCCCAAACAACTTAGGTGGTGTTTGATTGTAGTTTGGGACATGTTGTATTCCAAGACCTCACTAATGTCTGTAAATCCCCATCTGCGATCCCTGGAGATTCTTGGTCTACTTGAACAATCCTATCCACTATTTGTGGGGTCAGTATAGACATGCGCCCTTTTTTTTAGTAGATTATTAACAAATCTAGTTGTTTTAAGCATTTTAATTGTCACCCTGATAGAGGTTTATCTACAACCCCATTTCCGAAGTTGGGACACTGTGTAAAATGTAAATACAAAAAATTTGCAAATCATTTCAATCTTCTATGTATTTAAATAGTACAAAGACAGCATATCAAATGTTAAAACTGAGATGTTTTATAGTTTTTTTGGAAAATAAATTTGAATTTGATGCCAGCAACACATTCCAAAAAAGTTGGGACAGGGGAACGTAAGACTGGTGAAGCTGAGTAATAAAGAAATGCCTGAAGGTTAACAGGTCAGTAACGTCACACACTTGCCAAATGTTACTGTGATCCCAAAGAGTCTTTTCACCCGTCTGCTAAAGACTGCGCCATCAAAAATAGAGCAACAGTTCAAGAATGAAACGTTTCTGAACATAAAACAGCAAAGAACTGCTTTTCATCATCTGCATGAAAGGAAAATACACTGTAATTTTTAATCTAAGAAACAATAGAATTAGATTAAAGGGTCTCTTTACTTATGGAATCATATTAAGGGCAAAGATTTTTCAAGTGGTGCCAATAATTGTGACAAACAGATAAAAAAAAAAAATTTATGACTAATAAAATTAGTCATAAATAATATTTGGTGGAGGGCACGTTCACATTAAGTATATTTACGTTTCTGAACATTTATATTTGAATATATTTCTATTTTGGATTGTTGAACAGAGATATTTGGTGCTGTTCGTCTCTCGGGCTGTTTGTCAGGATGTCGGTGTTCAGGAATTCAGCCCCATCAGCACATTCTGCTCTGTTTACACCCCTAAACCCCAGAGTTTATCTGACAGAAGACAACATCCACCACACCCCCCCATCCCCACCCATCCCCGCACCACACCCCCTCGACCCCACCCACATTCCACTGCACCCCCTCCTCCTGAGCGTTCTCCTGAATGTTCTGGACATCTAGGGCGTAAACAAAACACACTTTCTCCGGTCACCTGTCTGTAGGTCAGTGCTGGAGGCGAAATGTTTCGCACATTTCCTTTCACGGTTTCTCAGGGATGAATGATTTGAAGCGTCTGCGTTGTCCTGAATCAGCTGGTTCAGTCTGAGCACAGACACCTGTAGATTTGATAAACAGGGTTAAAAATTCCTGCCTGTGGCTTTAATGGTTCATTAAACACATGAAGAAGATCCGAGCAGTCGGAGCAGTTACTGTGGAAAAGGTTCCATTTTGCATTCATTCAATTTTCCATCATTCCTACTTCAAAGCTGTGATTAATGATGATAAATCTATCAATAAAAAAAAACCCAAAACAAACTAAGAGGAAAGAGGCGAGAGGTCTTTTTTTACTGTGATTTTCCTGCTATTATTTTATTATTTTACGGCCAATTAGTTCATTATTAGCTAACAGATGATTGCCGGTGTAGTTCCATCGGGATTTGGCCAGAGTTGAGTGCTGTGAGCTTTAGAGGGGTTTACTGTGTGACGTGCGGAGTGTGCTCAGTGATTTGTGTCTTTACAAAGGTTTCTCTTACCTGTACAGGTAAACATTGAGGCTGAGGAACATGCTGTTGCTCTGGTGGTCAGAGAGGACAGTGCTGGACCAGCTGAGCAGGAGCCAGAACCCGAAACCGAAACAGAGTCCAAATTGAAATCAGACGATTGTGCAGCTGAAGCTGATCCTGAATCTGCTTCAGAAATGGCCACACAATCTATTCCTCAAACAGACGAACACACGGAAACTTCTGAGGTGCTTCACTGCTTTTTGATCTATCTATCTATCTACAGTGTGTGCAGATTTATTAGGCAAGTTGTATTTGAGAGGATTCTGTTTATTATTGAACAACAACTATGTTCTCAATCAACCCAAAAGACTCATAAATATCAAAGCTTAATATTATAGGAAGTTGGAGTGGGTTTTAGGGCGATCTTAGGAAGATATCTGTTTGGGCTGTAACTATTACTGTGCAGAATTATTAGGCAACTTAATAAAAGCCAAATATATACCCATCTCACTTGTTTATTTTCACCAGGTAAACCAATATAACAACACAAAATTTAGAAATAAACATTTCTGACATTCAAAAACACATCAGTGACCAATAAAGCCACCTTTCTTTACGATGACACTCAAAAGCCTTCCATCCCTGTCAGGTGCTTGATCTGCTTACAATGAACATTGCGTGCAGCAGCCACCACAGCCTCCCAGACACTGTTCAGAGAGGTGTACTGATTCCCTCCCTGTAGATCTCACATTTTATGAGGGACCACAGGTTCTCTAAGGGTTCAGATCAGGTGAACAAGGGGGCCATGTCATTATTTTTTCTTCTTTTAGACCTTCACTGGTCAGCCACGCTGTGGAGTATTTGGATCCGTGTGATGGAGCATTGTCCTGCATGAAAATCGACTTCTTCCTGTACCACTGCTTGAAGAAGGAGTCTTCCAGAAACTGGCAGTAGGTCTGGGAGTTGAGCTTCACTCCATCCTCAACCCAAAAAGGTCCCACAAGTTCATCTTTGATGATACCAGCCCATACCAGTACCCCACCTCCACCTTGCTGGCGTCTGAGTCGGAGTGGAGCTCCTTGCCCGTTACTGATCCAGCCTCGGGCCCGTCCATCTGGCCCATCAAGAGTCACTCTCATTTCATCAGTCCTTAGAAAAATCAGTCCTTAAAAAAGTCTTAAGATATTTCTTGGTCCAGTCTTGACGTTTTATCTTATGTTTCTTGTTCAAAGGTTGTTGTTTTTCAGTCTTCCTTACCTTGGCCATGTCCCTGAGTATCGCGCACCTTGTGCTTTTTGATACGCCAGTAACGTTGCAGCTCTGAAATACGGGCAAAACTGGTGGCAAATGGCATCTTGGCAGCTTCACGCTTGATTTTCCTCAATTCATGGGCAGTTATTTAGCGCCGTTTTTTTTCAGCACGCTTCTTGCAACCCTGTTGGCTATTTGCCATGAAACGTTTGATTGTTCGGTGATCACGCTTCAAAGGTTTGGCAGTTTCAAGACTGCCGCATCCCTCCGCAAGACATCTCACAGTTTCTGACTTTTCAGAGTCCGTCAAATTTCTCTTCTGACCCATTTTGCCAAAGGAAAGGAAGTTGCCTAATAATTAAGCACACCTTATATAGGGTGTTGATGTCATTAGACCACATCCCTTCTCATTACAGAGATGCACATCACCTGATTGGCTTTCAAGCTTATACAGCTTGGAGTAGGACAACATGTATAAAAAGGATGATGTGATCAAAATACTCATTTATTACTCATACTCTATCTATCTATCTATCTATCTATCTATCTATCTATCTATCTATCTATCTATCTATCTATCTATCTATCTATCTATCTTCAGAGAGAATAACCGAGGCAGAGGAAATAATACCTGTGAGTTATTTTACTCACTTTGTCTTCTCTTACGCTAAAATGAGGACAGAGTCTAATGAGACACAGTTACAGGATCATTCTTTAAAAAACAGAAATCCTCCCGTAATTGGCCTTGAGTTCCTCTCATCACTGCAGAACTTGCCCCCCAGAGTAACAGCAGATACTGAGCAGGTCAAGCTTGACTGTGGTTTGTGAGTCGCTGTGATGATAAACGTGGACTGAAGTAGATCAGCGGAGATAAAACAGCAGCAGACACCAGGAAGTCGAGTGTCGTTTGGTTCCGATTCACTGATGTTGTTGTATCTGTTGCAGTTTGAGGATCTCGGATCCAGAGAAGACTTCACAGTGGAGACTAGCACTGCAGAACCAGTGAGGAACCGCATCTCACAAACACACACACTTACACAAACGCACACTTACACTACACAAACACACACTTACACACACACACACTACACACACAAACACACACTCAAACACGCACACCCTTACACTACACAAACACACACACTCAAATGCACACACTCTTACACACACACAAACACACTACACACACACAAACACACTACACAAACACACACACACACTCAAACGCACACACACACTCAAACAAACAGACATACACACTTACACTACACAAACACACACACTCAAATGCACACTTACACTACACACACACACTTACACAAACACACACACTACACACACACTCAAACACACTCACTCAAACACACACACACACACTACACACACTACACAAACAAACACACACTACACACACACTCAAACACACACTACACACACACATTTAAACACACACAACAAGCACACACACTCAAACACCCTACACACACTCTCACACACACACACTTAAACTCACAAACACTACACACACACCCAAACACACCACACACACTCACACACTCAAACACACACTACACACACACACACACTCTCAAACACACACACTCAAAAACACTATACACACACTACACAAACAGACAAACACACACGCTTACACACACACTTACACACACACTACACAAACACAAATGCACTCTACACAAACACACACTACACACACACTCTCAAACACACACTCAAACACACACACACTACACACACTTACACACACAAACACGCACACACACTCACACACACACACAAACACACACACACTCAAACACACACACTCAAACAACACATACACACACTATTATCCACAGATTTGTACAGTCTTGTGACCTTTTGACCTTTTGTCCTGAAGCTGCTGTGTTCTTGTCCTGATCCGGTTCCTGAACCTGAACTTCTGTCTAAACACATCACTCCTACCGTTCCATCACCCACACAGGTAACACATCCCCTCACTGTTGGAAAAACCCATTACAGCCATTAAGCGTTTCTGTGGTTCCTGATGGTTCTGTAATGTGTTTTGTCTTTTTTAATGTGTTGATAAAGGATCCTAATGGTTTAACAGGTAGGCGGGGTTTGAAAAACTTTCAAACACTAAAATGTGTTTCAGGATGTTTCAACATATAAACCAAATATACACTGCTCAAAAAAATAAAGGGAACACTCAAATAACACATCCTAGATCTGAATGAATGAAATATTCTCATTGAATACTTTGTTCTGTACAAAGTTGAATGTGCTGACAACAAAATCACACAAATCTTCAATAGAAATCAAATTTATTAACCAATGCAGGCCTGGATTTGGAGTCACACGCAAAATTGGAAAAGTGGAAAAACACACGACAGGCTGATGGATGTTCCTGTTAAGCAGATTCAGGGAATATGAACACACCGAGCCCCTGTGTGTTAGTGCAGTGATTCCCAGCTCCGCTCCATTTTAGCGCCTTCACTGCTCCAAACACACCTGATTCACCTGATCAGGGCTGGCCTTCCCTAAAGTCTTAGCTGAAAGGTTATCCCTGAACGGCAGAGTGAGCACTGCAGGGAACACTCTCTCTGCCTGTACTGTCAAGAGGATTTTGGAGAATCGGCCCAGCTCGATAACTGGAGTATTTATAACATTTACATTTACGGCATTTGGCTGACGCTCTTATCCAGAGCGACTTACAATTTGGTCATTTTACACAGGTAGGCCAAGGTGGTGTTAGGAGTCTTGCCCAAGGACTCTCATTGGTATAGTGTAGGGTGGGGGATTGAACCCCAGTCTACAGCGTAGAAGGCAGAGGTGTTAACCACTACACTAACCAACCATGTATTAAAGTATAAATGTATTAAAGTAGGAAAAGCAGTGAAATGTGTAAGGCAGTGTTCCTCTGACAGTCCTGTGAGCCTCTGCTTGAAACCAGTCAAGTGTATTACAGTGTAAATTGAATTGAAAAAGTAATAACAAATCTGAGTACAGATACACCTTCAGTTTGGCAGAGCTGGAGCGTGACCATGAGGAAACGACAGACAGGCGCTTAGTCTTCTCAGACCTTTAAGATGATGAAAACCAAACGCCAGAAGCATTTTGCTTTTCCATTTGAGCTTTTCCAGCTGTTACCCAGACTCATAAAGGAAAAACACAGTTTAATTAGCTTTGACTTCACATTTCAGATAGAAAACGTCAGGAACACGCAGCCGCGCAGCTGAGCATGAATTAAAGGTGATTTCTCTGTTGGGTTTTTATTTCTACAGAGTGAGGACGGTGTGGAGGCTATCGGTGGACTCCTGACTGCTGCTAAGGCTTCCATTGATGGTTAAGGCACGAGCGGTCAGTGTGAACTTGGTCATCACACAGTGTTGATGGTAAACTCATTGATCAGTCTAACATCATCTGTGTCTTTGTACAGTTTAACCCCAAAGACCTGTTCTCAGACACACGCTAACAAAAAGGAAGTGAATCTAAAAGTGGCTTCCTGACTTTCCCGCGAGAGCACTGCTTCATTGTTATAAATGTGGATTGTAAATGATGTGTTTTGCATCCTCTAATGATCTAGAATCGTTTTGAAACTACTGAAAACTGCTTTCTAACTGGATGAATGTTTGTATGTTTTTTACTGGAGATTTGATGTTTCTGGACTGGACCAAATCTCCTCCAGCTACAAGTAAGATCCAGTATGATGACTCATTCTCAGAATGATCAATAATTAATCCGATTTTCTCACAAACGCTCCCTGTGAATAATCCTGAAAGTATTTTTACAGCAGAAATGTTTGTACTTGTCTTCAGCTTTTTAAAAGTGAACTGTTTATGATTTGGTCTGGGAATCTGTTCAGTGTCCTTCTTTTAAGATTACCTTTCTTTCTGTATTTTGTAGACTAGATGGATTAATATAAAGCATGAGTAAAATATATAAAATGTGAGTTTGACAGTGTGGAATTTCTTCATTTTCAATAAAAACTCTCTGCGGCCACAGATCTGCTCCAGTATTATTGACATTCTGTAACTGTGTCATGTGAATCCACCGCATTAGTATCAAATACATTAGCTTGAGTAATCTTACCTGAGTACTTTAATTGAGTATCATTTAGGAAAATTCGTACTCCAGTACCAAGATCCAAGATTCCTAATTTCCTTTTTTGGGGTTTCTGTTCTGTTTATTCTGCTCTTGTCCTGCTTTACTTCTTCATTTTGAAGCAGAACAGAAGAACAGCATCTAATAATCTTTCAACACAGACTCTTACTTTCCAGCTTTTTATTTA
Source organism: Pygocentrus nattereri (assembly GCF_015220715.1). Lineage (NCBI taxonomy): Eukaryota > Metazoa > Chordata > Actinopteri > Characiformes > Serrasalmidae > Pygocentrus > Pygocentrus nattereri. The sequence continues at coordinate 3,433,132 of NC_051239.1, read as the reverse complement.
TGCTCTCTGTTCCACCTTAAATGGGACACCTGTTACAATTTATCCAGGTGTAACATGATTCAAATGAGCCTCTGCTTTCCCTGATCTTGTTAGCCACTTTTGCTCATGCAGGTCGGCTACAGCACTGCCAGTTTCATGTAAACGCTGTTGGATGTTACTCAGCAAATTATAAAAATGACCCAATCAGCTATGAGAATCATGATTGTAGATTCATCCAGTTAGCTGAGTACTTCTGGCCTTAAGTAGGTAAATGGCAAAGGGAAGGAAAGTTGATGCTGAGTCTCATGTCTTTCAAGGAAAAAGGCAGAGTATTTATTATTTGTTTAAGTGAAAGGAAGTGAAAGGATAGCCAGTGAGCCCTCAAGGTATTCAAGAAAATAACGTGTTGTGGGGGCATACAAAGGGTTGGGGAGGCACTTTTGCAAAAGGAAGTGACTCTTGTGTCTGAGTCTCAACACTTTGGTAACACACCACTGAGACAGGGTATCAGGGCAGGGGATTGGGGACATGGCACCAGGGACAGGTGACTGGATACAGGGGATCTGGGCAGGGGATTGGGGACATGGGACCAGGGACAGGGGACTGGATATAGGGGATCGGGGCAGGGGATTGGGGACATGGGACCAGGGACAGGGGACTGGATACAGGGGATCCGGGCAGGGGATTGGGGACATGGGACCAGGGACAGGGGACTGGATACAGGGGATCCGGGCAGGGGATTGGGGACATGGGGACTGGATACAGGGGATTGGGGACATGGGACCAGGGACAGGGGACTGGATACAGGGGATCCGGGCAGGGGATTGTGGCAGGGGATCAGGGACAGAGGATTGGGGCAGGGGATCAGGGACAGGGAATTGGATACAGGGGATCGGGGCAGGGGATTGTGGCAGGAGGTTCTGGGCAGGGGATCAGGGACAGAGGATCGGGGCAGGGGATCAGGGGCAGAAGATAAGGGACATGGGATCGGCAGCAGGGGATCAGGGACATGGGATTGAGGCAGGGGATCGGGGCTGGTCGATCAGGGACAGGGGATCAGGGACATGGGATTGGGGGAAGGGGATCGTCACAGGGGATTAGGGGCATGAGATCAGGGGAAGGGATCGGGGCCGGTCGATCGGGACAGGGGATTGGGGGAAAGGATCAGGGACAGAGGACTGGGATGGAAGATCACTGCTTCTCTATCTTGTGAATCTGTCAGGTGGCTGGTTTTATATCATTTAATCTGCTCTCTGACAAACATTCCTCTGAAGCTGGAACGCGGTAGTGTGGAAAGGGGGAGGCAGCCATCTGTCACTGCAGACAGATAAAATCACATTTTAACCTCAGTTTTGTGTCCAAACAACAGAAACATTTACAATAATATCTACAGCAATAAAGCTGATCCTAAACTTTTCAGTAGTTCTACAAAGAAATGCAGAGTAATCAGACTTTCTATGGTTTAAAAGAATTTCTCTGATTCAGCCTGTAGAATAAATAGAAGACCATTCATTTATTTATTTGTTTAAGTGTTTGTTCACTTGTTTTAAGAGACAATTTACACACAGTGCAAATGTAGAAATGTATAAAACAGAGATGTTTAGAGATTTACAGCTAAAAATCATTTAACTATAAAGATGTTTTATACAGTTTGGCAAAGTTTGAACTTTTCAGATTTCTGTCAAAAGAATCAGGAAACAGCAGAACTTTAAAAACTTGCAGATTTAAACTGGTTTAGCCAGTGTTTGCGTGAGTTTTCATTTCCTGTTTCACGCTCACACTCGCACACACACACTCACACACTCACACACTTGTGATCTGAGTTTGAAGATGGTTGTGGGTTCAGTAAATCTGCAGTGAGGTAAGAGCTGCTGACTAACAGACTTGTTTGTTTAGCTGTTATTTTATTCAGAGCTTTTATATTCTTTGAACTTTAAAATGCAACACTTACAAGTCTTTAAAGAAACAGAGGAAACAGTGTTTCAGGTTTTGCTGTGAGTTTAATTTTGACCTTTTTACCATAAGAGCCAAATAAATACAAAATAAATTATGATTATACTGATATAACCTCCCATATATATGTCTACTGGATATTAATTCAATGTGAAAGCGGTGTGAAGTTCTCTGAAGGTTGTTTTGTGTGTGATGATCAGGGTCCACGCACTGGAATGTCCTGTTCTTACTGAGAACTCTCTTTTTATATTAAAGTGAGCAGGTCTACAACAGCCCATTAGATCTGGAGTCGCAACCCAAATGTTAAGAAGCCGTTTTGTCCTTTCAACACTAATCAGACCAGCTTGGGAGCCTCAACCTTTCATGTCCATTTTATTGAAGTATCAGGGCTAAACCGCTGTAGCTGAACGGTGGGGCTAAACCGCTGTAGCTGAACGGTGGGGCTAAACTGCTGTAGCTGAATGGGTGGGGCTAAACCGCTGTAGCTGAATGGGTGGGGCTAAACCGCTGTAGCTGAGTGGGTGGGGCTAAACCGCTGTAGCTGGATGGTGGAGCTAAACCACTGTAGCTGAATGGTGGGGCTAAACTGCTGTAGCTGAACGGTGGGGCTAAACCGCTGTAGCTGAACGGTGGGGCTAAACCGCTGTAGCTGAACGGTGGGGCTAAACCGCTGTAGCTGAACGGTGGGGCTAAACCGCTGTAGCTGAACGGTGGGGCTAAACCGCTGTAGCTGAACGGTGGGGCTAAACCGCTGTAGCTGAACGGTGGGGCTAAACCGCTGTAGCTGAACGGTGGAGCTAAACCGCTGTAGCTGAGCGGTGGAGCTAAACCGCTGTAGCTGAATGGGTGGGGCTAAACCGCTGTAGATGAATGGGTGGGGCTAAACTGCTGTAGCTGAATGGTGGGGCTAAACTGCTGTAGCTGAAGGGGAGGGGCTAAACCGCTGTAGCTGAACGGTGGAGCTAAACCGCTGTAGCTGAACGGTGGGGCTAAACCGCTGTAGCTGAATGGTGGGGCTAAACTGCTGTAGCTGAATGGTGGGGCTAAACCGCTGTAGCTGAATGGGAGGGGCTAAACCACTGTAGCTGAATGGTGGGGCTAAACCGCTGTAGCTGAATGGGTGGGGCTAAACCGCTGTAGCTGAACGGTGGACCTAAACCGCTGTAGCTGAATTGGTGGAGCTAAACCGCTGTAGCTGAATGGGTGGAGCTAAACCGCTGTAGCTGAATGGGTGGGGCTAAACCGCTGTAGCTGAATGGGTGGAGCTAAACCGCTGTAGCTGATGAACTGTACGAACATTCAGTGTATTATAAATATTTACAGGAAATCCACATTTTATTTCTGCTTCTTTGATTGTAGAGCAGCAGTAAAACAGGCCAAACCTGACAGATGCACTGGGCAGTGAACACTATTTTCTGAAGGTCTAGCAGTGTTTCCATATTAAGGCAAACTCTTTTATTCAAATCGAGTGAGGAAATTTCAGTTTTCAGTGCTTTTTGAACACTAAAAATGATTCACTGGAAACTCCTCTGCTCCTCTGAACGCTATGATTACTTTCAGCTTTCATATTAAAGTCAGTTCAATGTTTTGTAATGTTTGTTTTTCCCTCATTACTCAGGCATGATGGAGAAATTAAGTGCTTTGCTGATATTCTCTGCTGTTCTGTGCTGCGCTGCAGGAACTCGACACCAACCAGACGCCGATCATCAGCAGAACACCCTTACAGTCAGTATCAACCTGAAGATCTCTAATCTGTAATGAGAAGCAGGGAACGGACTCGCAAAGACTTTTAAGCTTGCTCTTTTCACTCAAGAGAGACGTTGCCTTACTGTTCACTTCATATTCTCAGGCACTTTCCTCTGAACACACTGCACTGTAGATATTGCTGCCTGGTGTTAGAGCTATTATTATCATTGTCAGTTTTATATTATTATTCAATATTTTATTGGCTTTTTAAATGCAAAAAAAACAACATACAATACATCCAATCAACAAGACAAGCAAACAAATGCTATTACATCTTTTACAGACATTGCCAATTAATAAACCAGAGGAGCATAGTTTTCTATTTCCGTGTCTCTAGCAGGAAATTTAAAGTACTTCAAAAATCCTTTGGGTGGATCCACTGGTTGAGGATTTCAGCTTCTCCAGCTTGAAATGTGCCATCATAACCCCCACCCTGGCCCATGTTAGGAGGGGTAGCTGATTCCCTAGTAAATAAATAAGGCATTGAGCCAATAAAGATACGCATCTAAATGGGCAGTCAACACTGCTGTCTCGCCAGGGGCCACACCAGGGGCCACACCAGAGACAGCAGTTCCAGAGCCAGGATCTCCTTGTTTGCAAATATAAACAAATGTCTCAAAAATTGCACCAACAGAAGGCATGACCAGAACATGTGATACAGGGCGGCTGGGGCCTGATGTATTTTGGATGATGTCCAGATATATCTTGGCAGGCTTGCAGCTAGAACAACAGAACCTGTCAAACTCTTTAAATTAAAGCAAACTGTCTCTGATAGAAATAGAAGCTGTTTATCTGTCATTTCAAAGTGCTATGATGATGATATAATTACAAATAATCATTATCCAGAGGATAACCCACCCTACTAACTGTCACACCCGACACACTCTGCTGTGTCCGGTGTTTGCTGGAGGAAGGAATGCATGGTCAGAATTTGTGGTGTAACTGTTTGACTGTGAATGTGAAAATATACTCTTGGATCTTCAATCCTGAATAAGAACCAGCACAACTACTGTATCCATGACAGTTTTTTCGGTCATTTCTGTTTCTGATCCACAGAATCCTGGTGTCGTCTTTTCTGGCACTAACCAGAGACAAAAAAGACACGGTGAGTTTAGCAAAGAAAACTCCTCTGTGTTGTTTCTAATGTTGGAACGTGAGCAGCATGAATCCATAAATGGACAGAGACGAGTAGCTCCTATTACAGAGGGTCAACCTGCTGTGTGATATTGTGCTGTCACAGCTCAGTAGGCAGCTGCTGACATAAACATATTATTATATAGAATATAATTCTATCACAATTACAATGATCTTATCTTTCATAACATTTTATTATACTATAACTATACTATAGTATAATAAAATGTTATGAAAGATCAGATCATTGTAATTGTGATTTATTATACTATTATATACTATATTATATACTATTTATTATACTATAACTATACTATAGGCGGCACGGTGGCGTGGTGGGTGGCGCTGTCGCCTCAAAGTGAGGAGGGCCTGGGTTTGATTCCCCAGCCGGGCGACCGGGGTCCTCTCTGTGTGGAGTTTGCATGCTCTCCCCGTGTCTGCGTGGGGTTCCTCCGGGTTCTCCGGTTTCCTCCCACAGTCCAAACACATGCAGTCAGGCCAATTGGACGTGCTAAATTGCCCCTAGGTGTGAGTGACTGTCTGTGTCTGTCTGTCTGCCCTGCGATGGACTGGCGACCTGTCCAGGGTGTATCCTGCCTTCAGCCCGAAGACTGCTGGGATAGGCTCCAGCACCCCCCCGCGACCCTGACGGAGAAGCGGCTTAGAAAATGGATGGATGGATGGATAGATGGATGGATGGATGGAACTATACTATATTTTTAAAAATACAACATGTTAAAATCTAAACAAATTATATTCTCACTGAGCCTCATTCTCCAATATCCTCCTACATTTGTTCTTAGCTGTGTTCTTGAGAAAGATCCTAAGAAAAAGTATCCGTAATGTTCATGACGTGTTCTTAAAGCGCAGAATGGTTCTCTCGTTTGCTCTTGAGTGTGTGTAGATTCTGTCCTTACCTGAGAACAAACTCCACATAGGAGAAAATTGGTGGGTCAGAATCTTCGTCAGAACTGCATAAGTGGGTTTAACAAGAAATTTATTCCAAAGGACGGTTGGAGAGTGAGGCTCAATGTAATTTTTACATAGCAATTAGCCGTATAGTGTAGGGGAATATACATGTAGAATATGTAAAAAGAATTATTTAACATAAAAACCTTTTCAAATTGTCACGATTGGCCCCTCCCAGTCCTGTCCATGTGCTCATGTTTTGCTTATTTCCCTATGTGCTTCTTTGTTTGGGTTCCTTCCTAGTCCGGCCCCCTTGTTTTCTGACTCCGCCCCTGATTGTTCCCACTTGTTTTCCAGCTGTGTATTATTTGAAGAGTTTTTGTTAAGTGTTTGGATTTCTGTGTTCCTTGTCATGTCTGTCCCTCCTGCTCTTCATGTTGGCTACCTGAACCTGGACTGTCTTGACCCTGATTTTGAATTTGCCCATAATAACTCTCGCTTGTCTCCACACATGCGTCCACCTCAACATCGCTCCTCATTACACAAATATTGATGCCTGCGGTCTGTCTAATTATCAGGGTGCCTTAAACACTGAAATTCTTTGCCTTTGTTAGATGCAGATCAGTGTTTAAGCTACTAGATGCTGCTGTTGGTCTATTGTGTTCACTGGTATGAAGAACCAAAAGCTTTTTGAGTTTAAACTTCATCACAGAAACATTTGGACAAAACTACAAAAAATTTCAACAGAATAAAGCGGGGGCAATGATGGCGAATAGATTTTAAAAATATTGCAGTGAAGGAAATTAAACTAGTGTTCCTACACAGCTTAAAATTCTCTTAATATTATAGACTTTATGCAGTGAGCAATGTTGAATGAACTGTACAATACAGACCTTGTCTTTCCTTTGACATTGCAAACAATGATGATGGGTGGGGAAACAGCCCTCTCTCTGCAGAACTGAATAAAAATATTTATGTTAAAAGTTGGTATCTATGATATCTATGTTAAAATGTTGATAACTGATTGGACGTAGAAATAAGTCAAGAAATAAGCAAATCTCAGCTGCATTATTATGCCGTGCAATTTCTTATTTTTATGTATTTTCTATTTTCTATGGTCACGAGCTTTGGGTGGTGGTCAGGGTCACGGGGCTCTCCCTTACAGATAGGGTGAGAACATCAGCGATTTGGGAGAGTAGAGCCACTTCTCCTCCACATTGAGAGAAGCCAGTTGAGGTGGTTCGGGCATCTGGTAAGGATGGCCTCTAGACACATCCCTAGGGAAGTGTTCCAGACATGTCCGACGGGGAGGAGACCCCAGGGAAGACCCAGGACACGTTGGTGGGATTATATCTCTCAACTGTCTTGGGAACACCTTGGTATCCCTCCGGAAGAGCTGGAAGAGGTGGCAAGGGAGAGGGAGGCCTGGACCTCTTTGCTTAGGCTGCTGCCCCATGACCTGGACCCAGGTTGAGGATGGATGGATGGATGGATGTATTTTCTAAAAAATCTGCCAAAATAATGATAAACCAGATCAAATTTTGTCAAACTGTCAATGCACCTTTTTTCTGCCAACAAATCTAACCAACGTCTCTGAGTAGAGGAAGGACTGTATGAGATGATCTCAGTGTAACAATGCAGCACAATATCTCTGATGAAACTGCAACTTGTTTGAACAGGAGTGCTGATATTTGAAACTGTCCACAATTACCTTAAAAGTGTGCGTTCAGTAATGCCTTACACAGAACTATTGAACACCAGTGCACATCTAAAGCTAAAAAGCAGTAACTGGTTAGTAATAATTTGTTGTAAATGATTAATAACTGTCTGAGCTCTCAGGTCGCTCAAGTAATGGCACTGCACGAGAAACGGTGCCATGGCTTGAGAGTCCGTTGTGTTGTTTGTTGTTGTTTTCATGTGGAATTATTTTTTGTGAATAATGTACTGAATCATTCATTCCTGTGGGACATTGAGGTTAGTGCCATTGTGTGATTGAATCCTGGCGCTGCAGGAGTTTCAACTGCTGTTTTCTTTTGATTTATTTATTTTTTTTACAGAACCATTGAATTCATTTAACTATTTGGCTACAGTCAACATGAATGTTTCAAGGGATACAGTATCAGAGCGACTGAAGAATCTTCTTCAAGGATACACGTTTCCATACGGTGACAAGATAATCAGGATCACCAGAGTGAATCTCACTTCATGTAATATATTACATTTATTAAGGAATATCTTATACTGTCATATATGTCTGACAACATAATTATACCTGCGATTCTTCTTGCTTTGACAATGTGGAGCCTAATTCTAAGCCTTCTAAGTCTAATTGTTGCCTGCTTTATTTCAGCTGCACCTTTAAAATCCTTCAAATACCTGATTGACATCAAAATCAATGCATCAAAAGAAAATGTGATAGATCGGCTAAGAAGGCTCCTTGATGGATATCCACGTCCATTAAATGTCAATAAGCTAGTAAAAATCTCCACGGTGAATATCACAACAGGTAGGAAAATTAACAGACTTCGTTGATGGAACCTGTGACAATTTTCCTCAAGTTGATTGATGATGTAGAAGAAAGATTTCTGCAAGTGAGGAGGAAAAGCAAGTGGCCTTCAGTTATTGATGTATGATCCAATCAGCTAGAAAATAAATAGAAAATATTGCCCAACCTGCCCATATTTAATTACAACCCCAATTCCAATGAAGTTGGGACGTTGTGTAAAACATAGGGTTAGGGTAAATAAAAACAGAATACGATGATTTGCAAATCCTTTTCAACCTGTATTCAATTGAATACACTACAAAGACGAGATATTTAATGTTCAAACGGATAAACTTTATTGTTTTTTGCAAATATTCACTCATTTTGAATTTGATGCCTGCAACACGTTCCAAGTTGGGACAGGAGCAACAAAACACTGGGAAAGTTGAGGAATGCTCAATAAACACCTGTTTGGAACATTCCACAGGTGAACAGGTTAATGGGAAACAGCTGAGTGTCATGATTGGGTATAAAGGGAGCATCCCTGAAAGGCTCAGTCGTTCACAAGCAAGGACGGGCGAGGTTCACCACTTAGTGAACAACTGCGTGAGCAGATAGTCCAACAGTTTAAGAACAACGTTTCTCAACGTGCAACTGCAAGGAATTTAGGGATTTCATCATCTACAGTCCATAATATCATCAAAAGATTCAGAGTATCTGGAGAAATCTCTGCAGGTAAGCGGCAAGGCAGAAAACCAACATTGAATGCCCGTGACCTTCGATCCCTCAGGTGGCGCTGCGTTAAAAACCCACATCATTCTGTAACGGATATTCCCACATGGGCTCAGGAACACTTCGGAAAACCACTGTCAGTGAACTCAGTTCGTCACTCCGTCTACAAGTGCAGGTTAAAACTCTGCCATTTTCCCATTGAAAATGTGTGGCGCATTATGAAGCGCAAAATAGGACAGCGGAGACCCCGGACTGCTGAGCAACTGAAGCTGTACATCAAGCAGGAATGGGAAAGAATTCCACCTACAAAGCTTCAACAATCAGTGTCCTCAGTTCCCAAACACTTATTGAGTGTTAAAAGGAAAGGTGATGTAACACAGTGGTAAACACGCCCCTGTCCCAACTTCTTTGGAACGTGTTGCAGGCCTCAAATTCAAAATGAGTGAATATTTGCAAAAAAACAATGAAGTTTACCTGTTTGAACATTAAATATCTTGTCTTTGTAGTGTATTCAGTTGAATATAGGTTGAAAAGGATTTGTAAATAATCGTATTCTGTTTTTATTTGTGTTTTACACAACGTCCCAACTTCACTGGAATTGGGGTTGTACAATGCAGCAAACAATTAGGATGTCTGTGTCAATGTACATAACTTTTTTACATGAAATACAGAAACCATTGTCACCAAAAAAGATGAGGCTTCAAGATATTTACATTTATGGCATTTGGCTGATGTTCTTATCCAGAGCGACTTACAATTTGATCATTTTTTTCACAAGTAGGGGAAGGTGGTGTTAGGAATCTTGCCTGAGGACTCTTATTGGTATAGTGTAGGGTGGATATGCAGGTGGGGGATTGAACCCTAGTCTACAGCATAGAAGGCAGAGGTGTTAACCACTACACTACACCAACCAAGATATACATGTCATATTGAATAAATCTAATTATTAATTAAAATAAATGTTTACCTTAGAAATAGTAAACAGAATTCTAAATAGAATATTCATAACATGGATAAAATTAAATTAAATGAAAGAAAAAAAACACTTTTCTAATGTTTTATGTTATGTTAACATTAAGCACTATATGCTCTTTAAACATCTACATGAAATCAATCAGACCAGTCCAAAAGGGTCAGGCAATAAGGCAAAGTTGAAAAACAGGCAAAATGGTCAGAATCAGAAATCGCAACAGTAACAAGAAATGCTTAGTAGCTCTATGAAAGATGCAATACCTCACAAAGGCTAACTCTAAAAGCCTTTTGACTTCATAATAACACTAACTACAAGAGACAGGTGAAACATGGTACTCAGAAGACTGTGAGTGATGATTGGAACGTGTGGAGGGGTCAGGAGTCACGTGATCCCCAGAGGGTTCTAGGAGATGGAGTCACAGAGCCAGAGGGATGCATAAAGGGGTGCCCCATCTAGCTTGTACCGTGGCTGCAAGGAGACCAGGTTGTGGTCATGATTTTCCCAGAGGGGGCAGGGGTGTGGCAATGAAAACAACCTTCACATATTGGGGTAAATGAGAGTAATTGTCCTGTTCTTCCTAGTGTTTACATACTAGTAAACCACTATATGTGGTTGGAATAATGTAGTGTTCTATGCTGTAGACTGGGGTTCAATCCCCACCTGGTCCTTGGGCAAGACTCCTAACACTGCCTTCATCTACCTGTGTAAAATCATCAAGTTGTAAGTCACTCTGGATAAGAGCATCTGCCAAATTCCATAAAAGCAAATGTTGTAAAAGGCAGTGAGCTTTGCCTCCAATGTAATGTGGTTATAATCACCAGAGATAGCGATAAAAGCCTCAAGGTGGTTGGGATAGTGTAGTGGGTAACACCTCTGCCGTCTACGCTGTAGACGGGGGTTCAGTCCCTGGCTTGGACAAGCACCCTACACCATACCAATTACAGTCCTTGAGCAAGACTCCTAACACTCCCTTTGCCTACCTGTGTATAATGATCAGATTGTAAGTCGCTCTGGATAACAGTGTCAGCCAAATGCTATAAATGTAAATGCTGTAAATGTAGGTGCTGCGTCTGAAGTCTCGTGATGGTCAAATGCATAATGTCACATGCCATCTTAGCATCTGTGCAAGAACACAAACACAATGGTGTAGGACAGTTCCCAGTGCGTGTAATAGAGTTGAAGACTCACTGCTAGCAGTTCAATATCCCAACATCATGTCCTTCACAGTCACATGTCCTTGGTTACACCATCTGATGCTCACAAAAAGCATGAGTCCCCCACCTTTGCTGCTCCATGTCCATTCTCATGGTGCTGAATTTGTGAATGTTCACGTTAGCTTTGGGAATGTTGCTGGTTAGCTACATTTCCGTGAAACATAAAAGACCAAATTTCCAGTATAACCACTGATTATGAAACAGTGCCACTAGTTTGTCTGTCTTATTGGCCAAAGAGTTCACATTCCCCATCACCACTGATGGAATAGATGGCTCATACCTCCAGCATTTCTCTTTGGGCTTAGCCTTTAGTCTATCTGTAAAACTGTGTTCTGGGTTCTGAAGTTGCTCCACCAGGTAAGAATGAATTAAGTTTCCTTTAGCGCTGGACTCTATTAGGCCTGAAATGACAAAAGAGACCTGATGACAGCATACAGTAACAGGTAACAGGAATGACTTAGAAACAAACCCCTTAGAGGGAATACTCAGCACATTAGCATGTGGAATATTCTCCAAATGCTTTCCAGGGGTCGGCAATGTATTTTTTAGTGGACAGGTTCTGCATTCACAAAGGTGATGACCAGCACAGTCACAATATAAATACAGGTTTTCTCACAAGTGACAGAGCATTTCCTCCTTGGATAAGTGGGATGAGTCAGTTTGCAAAGGTTCTTCAAATTTCTTATGTTCTACAAGTTATTGAAATGAGTTTACTCTTACTATTGTCCTTCTGGATTGATCAGATTTCTAGGAGAAGGTGATAAGTTAATCTAGTGTCAAATCATCATATTTGCTGGCTAGTTCAGTCAGGATTTCAGTAAGAAACACTGAGGCAAAAACCCACAAAAGTCAAGGTGCTGGTGATGCTTGTTTCCAGTTCAACCATGCACAGGTTCTGAAGTTCAAAGCTTGAGTTTGAGCCCATTCAAACTTGCCAAGAGTTGCACCAGTTAGGCTTATTGCTTAGACTGTTGATCTGTTAACGAATCAAGAGAACATGAAAACCCTGCTAGAACCTGCTAATGTTAGTCCAATTAGTGGCCTTCCTAAGCCAGAGCTTTGCATCTGTACAGTGTCAGTGATGAGATATTTGGAAATGGGCCAGAATGATTCAGAAGCTACTGTGTAAAAAGGCAAAAAGGGGCTGTACTGAATCTGTACTAAGAATCAAGAGACATAATCAGTTAACAAGATAGATTAAACTAAAAAAATGAAGAAAGGACAAAAAAGACAAACATGAATGAGGCAAACAGTCCAAAAAGGACAGGCAAAATGGAAAATTAGGGAATAATATTCATTAACAAAAAAAAAAAATTCTTAGTAGCGATATGTAAAAAGGAATACACTGTAAAAGAATAATTCATCACTAAACTCTTGTGAATTTCATCTGCAGAGCCTTCAAAACCCTTCCGATATTCCATCACCATCAAATTCAACACTTCACGAGATGGACTGGTTGATCAGCTAATGGAACTTGAAGGCCATCAATTCCCATACAGTGTCAACAAACACATTCAAATCTCTGACTTCAATGTAACGACAGGTAGGCATTTTTGATTATTGATGAGTGATAACATGTGGGAAGAGAATTTGAATTCATTTGCATGTTAATGACATCCAACCTCTGTATTTTTTTACATTTTTAGTTTGTCAGTCAAATGCTAGTAGAACTGAATGCAGATGTGAGGACGGGTATGTTTGGTCCCTGGAGATTTGTTCCCAGTTTACCGACTGTAAATCCATGAGGAACAAGTCATGGGAACTTTCCTCAGCTACTCCATCTGATGAGAAGTTCTGCCACAGGAAGCCTGGTAAAGGTGGATTCCTCATAGACTGATTGTTGATCAAATGAATATTCCTGTGTTGTTTTCAGGAAAGAAGGCAATATGTCCTGTTTAAACCTCTCCTACATTTGTTTGGCAGAAGCCCTGAAATCATTCAGATACATAATTGACATCAACATGAACACCTCAAGTTTGATTGCTGCTAACCGCCTCAGGGATGAACTTCATGCATTTAAATATCCTTACAACATTAGAAATCAAAAGAAGATCACGTCTGCCAAAATCACAACAGGTTAGACAGCATCGTCATTGTCAAAATCTAATGAGAATTCTTTGTAATACGTTGCAAATGGGTAATGTGATAACATGGTGTGTTTTTGATCTAGTCTGCATGACAAATGCAACTCAGCCGGTGTGCAGGTGTGAGCCGCAGTACAGTTGGTCCCATGAACAGTGCACAAAATATGGACCCTGTAAGGAAAACAGGGATATCTATTGTGGATGCATCACGTCCATTCCAGACGAAGGGCAGTTCTGTATACCAAGAAGAGGTATCTTCCTCTGTGTTAACAGTAGCCTACATTAGGTCAATCAGTTTGCTGAAGAAGTACATCTTCCTCAGAAACAACTACTTCCAGTATCTGCCTTCCTGATCCTACAATGTTGGTGGGAAGTCTTCCCTAAACTCTTGTGAATTTCATCTGCAGAGCCTTCAAAACCCTTCCGATATTCCATCACCATCAAATTCAACACTTCACGAGATGGACTGGTTCATCAGCTAATGGAACTTGAAGGCCATCAATTCCCATACAGTGTCAACAAACACATTCAAATCTCTGACTTCAATGTAACGACAGGTAGGCATTTTTGATTATTGATGAGTGATAACATGCGGGAAGAGACTTTGAATTCATTTGCATGTTAATGACATCCAACCTCTGTATTTTTTTACATTTTTAGTTTGTCAGTCAAATGCTAGTAGAACTGAATGCAGATGTGAGGACGGGTATGTTTGGTCCCTGGAGATTTGTTCCCAGTTTACCGACTGTAAATCCATGAGGAACAAGTCATGGGAACTTTCCTCAGCTACTCCATCTGATGAGAAGTTCTGCCACAGGAAGCCTGGTAAAGGTGGATTCCTCATAGACTGATTGTTGATCAAATGAATATTCCTGTGTTGTTTTCAGGAAAGTAAACAATATGTCCTGTTTAAACCTCTCCTACATTTGTTTGGCAGAAGCCCTGAAATCATTCAGATACATAATTGACATCAACATGAACACCTCAAGTTTGATTGCTGCTAACCGCCTCAGGGATGAACTTCATGCATTTAAATATCCTTACAACATTAGAAATCAAAAGAAGATCACGTCTGCCAAAATCACAACAGGTTAGACAGCATTGTCATTGTCAAAATATAATGAAAATTCTTTGTAATACGTTGCAAATGGTTAATGTGATAACATGGTGTGTTTTTGATCTAGTCTGCATGACAAATGCAACTCAGCCGGTGTGCAGGTGTGAGCCGCAGTACAGTTGGTCCCATGAACAGTGCACAAAATATGGACCCTGTAAGGAAAACAGGGATATCTATTGTGGATGCATCACGTCCATTCCAGACGAAGGGCAGTTCTGTATACCAAGAAGAGGTATCTTCCTCTGTGTTAACAGTAGCCTACATTAGGTCAATCAGTTTGCTGAAGAAGTACATCTTCCTCAGCAACAACTACTTCCAGTATCTGCCTTCCTGATCCTACAATGTTGGTGGGAAGTCTTCCCTAAACTCTTGTGAATTTCATCTGCAGAGCCTTCAAAACCCTTCCGATATTCCATCACCATCAAATTCAACACTTCACGAGATGGACTGGTTGATCAGCTAATGGAACTTGAAGGCCATCAATTCCCATACAGTGTCAACAAACACATTCAAATCTCTGACTTCAATGTAACGACAGGTAGGCATTTTTGATTATTGATGAGTGATAACATGTGGGAAGAGAATTTGAATTCATTTGCATGTTAATGACATCCAACCTCTGTATTTTTTTACATTTTTAGTTTGTCAGTCAAATGCTAGTAGAACTGAATGCAGATGTGAGGACGGGTATGTTTGGTCCCTGGAGATTTGTTCCCAGTTTACCAACTGTAAATCCATGAGGAACAAGTCATGGGAACTTTCCTCAGCTACTCCATCTGATGAGAAGTTCTGCCACAGGAACCCTGGTAAAGGTGGATTCCTCATAGACTGATTGTTGATCAAATGAATATTCCTGTGTTCTTTTCAGGAAAGTAAACAATATGTCCTGTTTAAACCTCTCCTACATTTGTTTGGCAGAAGCCCTGAAATCATTCAGATACATAATTGACATCAACATGAACACCTCAAGTTTGATTGCTGCTAACCGCCTCAGGGATGAACTTCATGCATTTAAATATCCTTACAACATTAGAAATCAAAAGAAGATCACGTCTGCCAAAATCACAACAGGTTAGACGGCATCGTCATTGTCAAAATATAATGAAAATTCTTTGTAATACGTTGCAAATGGGTAATGTGATAACATGGTGTGTTTTTGATCTAGTCTGCATGACAAATGCAACTCAGCCGGTGTGCAGGTGTGAGCCGCAGTACAGTTGGTCCCATGAACAGTGCACAAAATATGGACCCTGTAAGGAAAACAGGGATATCTATTGTGGATGCATCACGTCCATTCCAGACGAAGGGCAGTTCTGTAAACCAAGAAGAGGTATCTTCCTCTGTGTTAACAGTAGCCTACATTAGGTCAATCAGTTTGCTGAAGAAGTACATCTTCCTCAGCAACAACTACTTCCAGTATCTGCCTTCCTGATCCTACAATGTTGGTGGGAAGTCTTCCCTAAACTCTTGTGAATTTCATCTGCAGAGCCTTCAAAACCCTTCCGATATTCCATCACCATCAAATTCAACACTTCACGAGATGGACTGGTTGATCAGCTAATGGAACTTGAAGGCCATCAATTCCCATACAGTGTCAACAAACACATTCAAATCTCTGACTTCAATGTAACGACAGGTAGGCATTTTTGATTATTGATGAGTGATAACATGTGGGAAGAGAATTTGAATTCATTTGCATGTTAATGACATCCAACCTCTGTATTTTTTTACATTTTTAGTTTGTAAGTCAAATGCTAGTAGAACTGAATGCAGATGTGAGGACGGGTATGTTTGGTCCCTGGAGATTTGTTCCCAGTTTACCAACTGTAAATCCATGAGGAACAAGTCATGGGAACTTTCCTCAGCTACTCCATCTGATGAGAAGTTCTGCCACAGGAAGCCTGGTAAAGGTGGATTCCTCATAGACTGATTGTTGATCAAATGAATATTCCTGTGTTGTTTTCAGGAAAGTAAACAATATGTCCTGTTTAAACCTCTCCTACATTTGTTTGGCAGAAGCCCTGAAATCATTCAGATACATAATTGACATCAACATGAACACCTCAAGTTTGATTGCTGCTAACCGCCTCAGGGATGAACTTCATGCATTTAAATATCCTTACAACATTAGAAATCAAAAGAAGATCACGTCTGCCAAAATCACAACAGGTTAGACGGCATCGTCATTGTCAAAATATAATGAAAATTCTTTGTAATACGTTGCAAATGGTTAATGTGATAACATGGTGTGTTTTTGATCTAGTCTGCATGACAAATGCAACTCAGCCGGTGTGCAGGTGTGAGCCGCAGTACAGTTGGTCCCATGAACAGTGCACAAAATATGGACCTTGTAAGGAAAACAGGGATATCTATTGTGGATGCATCACGTCCATTCCAGACCAAGGGCAGTTCTGTAAACCAAGAAGAGGTATCTTCCTCTATGTTAACAGTAGCCTACATTAGGTCAATCAGTCCATGAGGAACAAGTCATGGGAACTTTCCTCAACTACTCCATCTGATGAGAAGTTCTGCAACAGGAAGCCTGGTAAAGGTGGATTCCTCATAGACTGATTGTTGATCAAATGAATATTCCTGTGTTGTTTTCAGGAAATCTAAACACTATGTCCTCCTTTAACCTTTTCCTTTTTGTATAGTTGTTTTCGGTATGTTTCATAATTTCTTTATTTCCGTATTCAGGCTGTAGTAGTTTTCTCCTTCCTTTGATATTTTTTTCACGTTGCATTTTTAGACCCAAGTGATATTTTTTTCCAGTTTCAGCAGAATTTTTGAGTTGCTGTGCAGCACTTGATTTTTAAAAAAATCCAATGAACACAATTTGTTATTGAATACAGTATACTGACAATATGTCATATGCTGAAACCTAGAAATCCAATTTTAAAACATTTATGCCAGTTAAAAATTTTCACCAGCAACACATTTCAAAATACTTTGATTCTTTTGCAGGAATTCATTAACATGGTAGAATGTAAAATAATCTTTCAGGAATACAGGTGGTAAGAAGTTCAGGAGTTTGGTTATATTTGGTTACTTTGCTTATATTGTAAAAAAATTCAAGAATAACCTTTTTTAACCATAAGTAATGCATAACTTTTGCATTCCATCGTCTATGATACATAAAATTTAATTCATTAAAAGATTCAGAGAATCTTGAGCATTCTCTGTATGTAAGAGGTGAGGCCAAAAACCAGTGTTTGCTTGCTGTGGTCATTAAAAACAAACATGATTCTGTAGTGGAAATCACTGCATGGGCTCAGAAACACTTCTGAAAACCACTGTCTGTGAACACAGTTCATCACTGCATCCACAAACGCTGTTAAACTCTAAAACACAAAGAAGAACCCAAATATAAACAGGATCAAGAAACGCTGCCACCTTCTCTGGGCCTGAGCTCATTTAAAATGGACTGAGGGGAAGTGGAAATGTGTCCGGCGGTCCGACGAATCAACATATGAAATACTTTAGGAAATCATGGACACTGTGTCCTCCGGGCTGAAGACCACTCAGCTTGTTATCAGTGCTCAGTTCTAAAGCCAGTATTCATGATGGTTTAGGGGGCATTAGTGCTCATGGCATGGGTGACGTGCTCATCTGTGAAGCTCCATTAAAGCTGAATGATATAAACATGTTTTAGCAACATCTGCTGCTGTTCAGATGACGTCTTTTTCAGGGAAGGCCTTGATTATTTCAGCAAGACGATGTCAAACCACATTCTGCATGTGCAACCCCAATTCCAGTGAAGTTGGGACGTTGTGTAAAACATAAATAAAAACAGAATATGATGATTTGCAAATCCTTTTCAACCTCTATTCAATTGAATACACTACAAAGACGAGATATTTAACGTTCAAATGGATAAACTTTATTGTTTTTTGCAAATATTCACTCATTTTGAATTTGATGTCTGCAACACGTTCCAAAGAAGTTGGGTCAGGGGCAACAAAAGACTGGGAAAGTTGAGTAATGCTCAAAAACACCTGTTTGGAACATTCCACAGGTGAACAGGTTAATTGGAAACAGGTGAGTGTCATGATTGGGTATAAAGGGAGCATCCCTGAAAGGCTCAGTCATTCCCAAGCAAGGACGGGCGAGGTTCACCACTTTGTGAACAACTGCTTGAGCAAATAGTCCAACAGTTTAAGAACAACGTTTCTCAATGTGCAACTGCAAGGAATTTAGGGATTTCATCATCTAGAGTCCATAATATCATCAAAAGATTCAGAGAATCTGGAGAAATCTCTGCAGGTAAGCGGCGAGGCAGAAAACCAACACTGAATGCCCGTGACCTTTGACCCCTCAGTCGGCACTGCATTAAAAACCCACATCATTCTGTAACAGATATTCCCACATGGGCTCAGGAACACTTCAGAAAACCACTGTCAGTGAACACAGTTCGTCGCTCCATCTACAAGTGAAAGTTAAAACTCTGCCATGCAAAGCGAAAGCCACATATCAACACCACCCAGAAACTCCGCCGGCTCATCTGAGATGGACTGACGCAGAGTGGAAAAGTGTCCTGTGGTCTGACGCGTCCACACTTCACACTGTTTTTGGAAATCATGGACGTCGTGTCCTCCGGGCCAAAGAGGAAAAGGACTGTCCGGATTGATCAGTGCAAAGTTCAAAAGCCAGCATCTCTGATGGTGTGGGGGGTATTAGTGCCCATGGCAGGGATAACCTGCACATCTGTGAAGGCCCCATTAATGCTGAAAGGTACATACAGGTTTTGGAGCAACATCTGCTGCCATCCAAGCAGCGTCTTTTTCAGGGACGTCCTGCTTATTTCAGCAAGACGATGCCAAGCCACATTCTGCACGTGTTACAACAGCGTGGCTTCGTAGTAAAAGAGCGCGGGTACTAGACTGACCTGCCTGCAGTCCAGACCGTCTCCCATTGAAAATGTGTGGCACATTATGAAGCTCAAAATACGACAGTGGAGCCCCCGGACTGCTGAGCAACTGAAGCTGTACATCAAGCAAGAATGGGAAAGAATTCCACCTACAAAGCTTCAACAATCAGTGTCCTCAGTTCCCAAACGCTTATTGAGTGTTAAAGGAAAGGTGATGTAGCACAGTGGGAAACACGCCCCTGTCCCAACTTCTTTGGAACGTGTTACAGGCATCAAATTCAAAATGAGTGAATATTTGCAAAAAACAATGAAGTTTATCCGTTTGAACATTAAATATCTTGTCTTTGTAGTGTATTCAGTTGAATACAGCTTGAAAAGGATTTGCAAATCATCGTATTCTGTTTTTATTTGTTTTACACAACGTCCCAACTTCATTTTCAAATTTCTGTACATTCTTACAGTCCTGTTGAAACTTTGTCTTTTCCGAAATTCTGTAAAGCTGCTTTGGGACAACATCCATTGTAAAAAGCGCTACAAATAAATTTGATTTGATTTGACTTGATTCACTGGAATTGGGGTTGTATTACAGCAGCATTGCTCTGTATTAAAAGAGTCCGGGTGCTAAACTGACCTGTCTGCAGTCCAGACCGGTCACCCCTGATAACATTTGATGCATTCTGAAAAGAAAAGTAAGGCAAAGGAGCTGATGAAACACAATAACAAACTTTTTTGGAATGTGTTGCTGGCATCAAATTTAAAATGTATATATATTTTTCAAAAAACAATAAAATGTCTGGCTTTGAACATTTGATGTTTAGTCAAGATGTCTCAATCTTGTATGGATTTTTATTGGACATTTAAAATCACTCATTTTTACTTTCATTGTTATTATTAGCAAAAATGATAATTGGAACTTGACTTTATATTTGTCAAGTTGATCAATGGGAGATTTATTTTTAAAATGTTTTTAACAAATTGAATGATGTTAATTAATTTTTTTAAAGCAGTTTTTATTTTCACTGCCATTTCTCTTGTATGAAATTAGATATTGCACAACATTGTCTTTAGTTATGTGTTAAAGATATGTTATGTTCTCTCAGTCTTGGAGCAATAACTGCATGGTGTAAATCTAAAGCTATTAATGTCATCATCACAGCGGAACCTTTTCCTCCAAACAAAACAGCCTCACCTACAACAACACAGCCGGTCACCACAGCACAAGGTGAAATAAGAAACGTTTTTTTTCATATTTCAGTGGCTAATTATTTGATTTCCTCATGAATGTTGGGATGAAATTAAGTTATTTTTATGTATACTACAGAATCATCTACTGAAACAGACACAACATTGTCTGCCACGGATTTGATCACCACATCAGAAGGTGGTATGAGAGAGCTTTTCAACCTCTAAAGCAAGATGTGAAACTTGAGTGTTTGTGTCGGGTTTATAGATTCATTTTCATCTCCAAATTCAGCCTCGTTTTCTCCACACACCACTGCATTAGCACAGTGTTCCTCCTGTAGTGATACAAACCTGATTCACTATATACACCTGTACAGGAATGTTCCGCAGATTTATGGGTATTTTCTATGGAAGTGCAGCCTCTGTGTTGATTCTCACAGTGGACTGTCCAATTCTAAACAAGTATGCCCAAAGAATGGGTAGATGCTACTAGTTCTCCAGAGGATGCGTCCTGTTTCCCTTGCTGTATGTTCTGTAGACCAGTGACTGCATAGCAGATCATTATATTTGCCGATGACTCTGTGGCAGTAAAGAGAAGATTGAACAAAGCGGTGGGTGATTTTGTGAACTGGTGTAATTTACATTTACATTTACAGCATTTAGCAGACGCTCTTATCCAGAGCGACTTACAAGAAGTGCTTTGTCAATCTAGAGAAAGTCTCTCTGCTAGTTACCAACAGGTTAGAGAGAAACACAGTCCTGAGCTCAGATACTGCTAGAAACAAAACGTCACTGCAGACACCAAGAGAAAAAGAACCAGAGTTGAACGTAGAACTCTGTGCCGTTCACTGCAATACAATAACAATAAGATACAATACAATAAACTACAATACAGAGTGAAGTACAATAAAATAAGTGCAGCTTATAAATGATCACTACTTGGAGTAAAAAAGTCTTCAGAACAAAGTAAATGCTAATTGATTTCAGAAGATCTTCTCACTCTCACACACACATCACTGTCAGGACACAAAAAGAGGAACAAGTGAGGAAGTTCAAAAATGATTATTGATAAGCACTTTAGCTTTGACATCAATGCAGAAGCCAAAAAAGTAGCTATTCTTTAACATAGTAACTGTTTCTAATGTTTGTAAGGAACAGAATATATTTTTATACAACATTTATTGAGCTGGCTTAATATTTGGTCTTATAGTCTGGCATGGTAACCTAAAAAGTCAAGAACAAGAATCATTAATAAGCACATTAATAAAGGTAGCCAGCAGGATTATTGGTGAGCAGCAGCTGAGGCTTTCTAAGGTTTTTGAAGATTGAGTCTGTCGGAAGGTGGAAAAACCTGTAAGCAATTAATGTCACCTCCAAAATGAAGAATCTGGGGGCTCCCCTGAGGACAAAAGGCCAGATGTAGATACAGATATAGATCTAATAGATAGATTGAATGTGTTGCTATTACATTGTAGGTCTGATATTTCTTTGCTGTTGAGCGATGCTGTAACCAAAATTTCCTATAGAACCCTTCCAAACTTAACACTGTACACCAAAGCAAGTTTCTTAGTCCAGTCCCTTAGAAGCCTCCCCCATCTTGGAGGTCCTGGGTAGTCCTGGGTAGTCAGTAGATCAGTGGTCATCAACTCTGGTGGTCCTAGGGGGCTTTAGTCCAGTTTGAGTTGTATCTGCTCAAATACACCTTATACAGCTCAGCAGTTACTTACTCAGTTTAGTAGCTGTGTTTGAGCTCCAAACTGTGCTGAACTAAAGCCATGAAGAAACAGACTTTCTGTAAAGTATTAATGTCTTTATCCATTAAGCACAAACATCTACTGTAACAGAAACAACACCACAGTTGGTCACCATAGCGCAAAGTAACATTACCTGATTTCCAAACTGGAATACATGATTTAAAATACTTTCTGAACCATGAAGTAGATTTTTATCTATACTTCAGAACCATCAACTGTGACAGACTCAGCAGCTACAACACAGTTCAGCACCACAACACAAGGTACAACTACATCATTTCCTCTGTAAGACAAAGAGATGCAGAAGTGTTTGCTGTACAGACTTTTATTAAATATGAATTAATTTCTTTATTCTTACTGCAGGAACATCTACTGTGACAGACACAACATCACCTGCATCAACAGAGTTCATCTCTACAACACAAGGTAAAATTACATCATTTCCCAATTAGAATGCCTGGAACTGTAATACAAAGTGGGTGTAAAGAAGATGTAGATTCTTATAAGACATTAATTTATTCATACAGCAGAAACGTCTACTGTAACGAGTACATCTTAAGCAAAAACAGAGATTACCGCTATAACACAATGTAAAAAAAAAAGGCTTAAATTTCCGATTTGTCAATTTCTGGTCCACTGCTACCCCTTTCTTCTAGGACTATTTAAACTCTGTTAGTTATAGCTAAATAGAGGAAGGACATATAGCAAAAAACAAAAAAACAAAACAAAAAAACACATAAAACTAAAGCAAACAGAAGATCAGTGGTGTTTAGTACATTTGACTCATTATGATACAAAAAATATGACAAATGAGCTCCTGAAACTGACGAGCAGCTGAAATCCTGAATCAGACAAGAACAGAAAGAATTTCACTGTCAGAGCTACATCAGCGTCTCCTCAGGTCCCAAACACTCACAGAGCGCTGGTAAACAAGAGCTGATGGACTCAGCGGTGAACAGACACCAACTTTTTGTGTCGCTGCCATCAAATTCAAAATGGGCAAATATTTTTTAAAAAACAATGAAATTTCTCAGTTTCAACATCTGATATGTTGTCTTTGTGCTGTTGTCAATTAAATATAGATTTTCAATTATTGGCACATCATTGAATTTTGTTTTTATTTACGTTTTACACAGCATCCCAACTTTTTTGAAACGAGAAGGTTGTTCAGTTGGTGATCACTGCTGTATGTATGAGCTGATAAACTGAACACCCAGAATTTGGCTATATTAATGCACATGTTAGAAATATTGAAGTACAAAGCAATACAATATAATTGTCTGTATTTTTAAGGTTAGATTAGTTGATTCTCTCAATAATGTAATAAAATGTGTTCGTGTCTTTATTCATGCTGAAACATTTTCTGTATTTTGTTGCATTAATTGGGGCGGCACGGTGGGTAGCGTTGTCGCCTCACAGCAAGGAGGGCCTGGGTTCGATTCCCCTGCCGGGTGACCGGGGTCCTCTCTGTGTGGAGTTCGCGTGTTCTCCCTGTGTCTGCATGGGTTTCCTCCGGGTTCTCCGGTTTCCCCCCACAATCTAAAGACATGCAGTCAGGCCAGTTGGACATGCTAAATTGCCCCTGGGTGTGAGTGACTGTCTGTGTCTGCCTGCAATGGACTGGTGACCTGTACAGGGTGCATCCTGCCTTCCGCCTGATGACTGCTGGGATAGGCTCCAGCACCCCCCCTGTAACCCTGATGGATGGATGGATGGATGTTGCTTTAACTATTTGATCCTATTATGAATATTGTAATTAAATGAGTTTGTGATTATTATTTTTTTTTAATTGCAGAAACATCTACTGTAACAGACACAACACCACCTGCGACAGAGTTGGTCACCACAACACAAGGTAATTTTTATAAAATGGTGGAAATAATATAACCTAATAATCTGGACACGGTGTGTAGGCATATTTATGCAGGTGTGAGAAATATTACAGTACACAGTGACATATCATAGTTTTCTGTCATTTTATTCCCTCATTAATAGTGTAATTAAGTTTTTATCTTTACTACAGAAACATCTACTATTACAGACACAACATCACCTGCCATCACCGCATCATTTCCCATTTTCTAAATGTAGCACATCGTTAAAAATCAGGGTGTTTATTTCTACTGATGTGTCCAAATTTGCTCTCCTGCATCTTGAGCCTCATTTCGACACATCCTACCAAACCGCTTTGTTTATAGTTGTGTGTTGCAGCTTTGCGGATTAAATGACATTAACTGCACATCAACGCTGTAAGGAGATGAATCTGTAAATAAATTAGACATTAATTCCATCATTTTTACTGCAGAAACATCTACTGTAACAGACTCAACTACACAGTTCATCTCCACAACACCAGGTAATGTTCTATAATCAAAGTAGCTCTGCAGAACGATCCACAAAACCTCATGGTTTGTAGTGATACAGAAGAGTTTTGGTGGCTGAATAACTTTCCTTCCTCGTCTCCTTTGTCCACACTGCAGAAACATCTACTGTACCAGACACAACACAGTTCATCTCCACAACACCAGGTAATTCATATGTTTACAATGTTTTTCTGTGTGTATTCATTCATATTTACATTTCTGTACTATTTTCACTGGACTGGATATAGTTTAGTGGTCACTGAGCTGAATGCCGTTGTGTGAATCCTCGAAATTGACATTAGCCCTGTCTGGGTTGCTAAACTGATGCTCTAAATGAAGCTCGATACACGTTTTCTCATCTCAGACTGTGGATTCTTAGATTTCAAGTAAACAATAAAATGCCTTTTTGCTGCCACATCATCACTGGCAGGAGTGATTTGTCTCTCCTACTGAATATTGCACTTAAATGAGTTTGTGTTTTTATCTAAATTGCAGAAACATCTACTGTAACAGACACAACGTCTGTCACTACAGCTCAAGGTGATATTACGTCATGTCCCATTTGCAATACATGGAATGTTTAGTAAAACTAGGGGGAAAGTTCTTGTCTTTGTTGTAGAGATTTCTGAAAATTAGCAATGATTTGTTTATCTTTATGGCAGAAACATCTACTGTATCAGACGCAACATTGTCAAATTTAATGGGTTCAAAAAATATTTTCTGTGTTAATAACTGATTATGAAATGTAAATGTAACCGTATCACTGAGGGCTAATCTGTTTACTGAATGTTGTTTAGCAGCAACACCTGCATAAAGTGTGAAATCAATGTTCATGTCAATGTTTCTGAAAAAGCCCATAACGAATATCGCTAATGGGACTGTAGTCATTATAATAATACTAGAGTGTAAGTACCACATAGCACTGGTGTGATGATCTATAGAACCCAATACTATAATAATGTGATCACAGAAAGTCTGGTAGGGCACAATAAACTGTAGGAGCAGCAATGAAACTCCACACAAACCTGATCAAACACAAACGCAATAATCAATGAAATCACACATTCATAGATTAGTGTAACAGTGCAGGAGTTGGTGGAAGTGGAGAATATGAGTGATTCAATAACGACATTAGATCTCACAGAACCTGGTTATACAGCATCACATTGCAAATTACCTGGCAGTAGCCATCATGGTGGTCAAATATACATTCAAACAACATTCCACAGCAGGAAAACGCGCTTTCTGAGCTTTAGGAATAACACAACCTGAAATAATGCAGAATGACTCACCAGAGATGTTCACTGCTTGAAAAGATAGGATGCACAAAAATCTTTCATCTGGATAAACTTGTCAAAAACGTGTCTGAAATGACCAATCCATGGATGTATTGAAGTGATAGCAGAGCGAGGGCAGGCAAGGAGAGCAGGAGAGTGTGTTTAGCTGCTCTCACAGTTAGCCATGTTTTTCTTTTGAACTTCTCTGGACTGAAGGAGCAGTTTGTCCTTTCCAGACTGAATGATGTTGGAAACGTCCCAAACATTTAATCTCTAATTTCTGCTCTAATGACTGGAACCAAATTTAACCTTTAGTATGTTTTCAACTCATTATATTATCTCATTATTAGTAGTAGCTGCCACAAATGATGAGGGACAGTGGCTAGCTGCTTGGCAACATCCACACCATAAATGACGTTACTAAAAGTCTGGACGTATGTAAATGTACTATTTTTCATTGGCTGGTTAATGAAAGCATGTTAAACATGTCCAGAGTCCATTTTTTATTGGAGCAGAAAAACTCCAGCAGGTTTCAGTCTTATTAATCAGTCTGTGAGAACATTCGGCACCTTAAACTCCACAACTAGCAAAAGACACAACATCACTTTTCTACATTAAACTACTCACCGATCTGAGGTGGAGACGAGAGCTCATTGATATTTTCTTAGCAAAGTTCATAGCAATGCATAGTGACGTAGAGGACGGCACATACACCCAAATACAAATGCGAGCAAAACCGTTCTTCTGTTGATTGATAAGCTTATGCAAATTGAGACAAGCAGAAATTTAATAGAGACAATAGAAAATTCTTCAATCTGAAGAATGAAACATTGACTGTAACAGACACAACATCTAAAACACAGTTGTTCACCACAGCACAGGATAATATTACATGATTTCTGATATATTTCTCACTAAATCATTTAATTTACTAAAATATTGTTTCCTATGAACTTTCCTTTGTCCAAACTGCAGAAACATCTACTGTAACAGATGCAACTTCAGCTGCATCAACAGAGTCGCTCACCACAACACAGGGTGAAAATATATGACTTCTTGTTTTCTAAATATAATGAATCAAACGTTAACAAATATTTCCTTTGGGATCAATAAAGTATCCATCTAAATAAAGTTCTCAAACAACACAGCAGTCGCCGACTCCTCAAAATTCCCAGTGATATAATAGAATTGTTTTAGTGATGAATTTTGAGAACCTTGATTTACTGTAATGAACTGAGTCTGTGGGGATCTAACAGTGTTTGTTATATAGATTTTCTTCATTAAGGCGTTAATATTTTTATCCAAACTGCAGAAACATCTACTGTTACAGACACAACTTCATCTCCACCAACAACATCGGTTACAACAACACAAGGTGAGGATATATGATTTCTTATTTTCTAAATGTAGTAAATCTTATGTGAGTGTTTAATCCAAGCACCTATGCATAAACACATCAGTCCACTACTCCTCAGGGTTTATATCAAATATCAGAATAGAATAGAAAAGTTATCATTTTCTTGGTTGAGTAACTATAACAGTGTAATGAACTGAGTCTGTGGAGGGATCTAACAGCGTTTGCTTTAGAGAGTCATATAAATAACCAGCTAATAACACCTGACCCCCAACTGCTCCCCGGGAGCCGTGGATAGGGCTGCCCACCACTTCGGGCAAGTGTGTGTGTTCACTAGTGTGTATGTGGTGTTTCACTGTACGGACGGGTTAAATGCGGAGGTGGAATTTCCCCGTTTGTGGGATTAAAAAGTATTACTTAAACTTTTATATGGCATTGTCTTTATCTATATTGCAGAAACATCTACCATAAGAGACACAACTTCATCTCCAACAGCAGAGCTGCTCACCACAACACAAGGTGATATATCATCATTTTGCATTTTCCAAATGCAATGCATTACATTCAAGTGAGGTTCCGGCTTTATTTTCATCTCCAAATTATGTTTTTGCTGCATCCTACAGAAAGGCGTTTTGGTGGTTGAATAATTTTATTCACTTTTTATGAATATTGTAATGAAATTACTTTGTGAAAGGATATAACAGTGTTAAATTTTACCTCATTTGATATGATATTATTGTTTGATTCACTAATTAATATGATAATAAAATTAGTTTGTGTCTTTATCCACACTACAGAAACATCTACAGACCCAAAAACTACAACACAGTTCATCACCACAACACCAGGTAATATAACATTTCATGGAATTTGTCAGAAAGATGTGGTAAACTGTCTTTGCTGTTGAGATTTCTGTAAATAAGTCATTAATTCCTTTGTTTATATGCAGAAACATCCACTGTGACAGACTCAACAACTACAACAACAGAACTGGTCACTACAGCTCAAGGTAATGTGAGACAATTTCCTGTAAGTTGGTGGCTAAATTACTAGATTACTGCAAATAAGTTAGTTTGTCTCCTTATCTGGTCCACAGAAACATCTCCAGTCAAAGATACAACATCACCCACAGCGGCTGAGTTGGTCACTACAACCCAAGGTAATATCACACAATTTCCAAATTACTATTAAAGATGAAAAACAGTGTTTTATGTTTCTAGGTTTACTTAAATATTATAATTATTGTTTTCGTGTATCTTCAACTTCACTTCTTACAAGCAACACAACATTGAGCCACACCTCATGGCTTTTAGTAATGTGAAAAGTAGTTTTGGTGGCTGAATAACTGGAGGTAGAACTTTGGGAACATTGCACTGAGAACACAGTTGATGACTAACAGCCACAGCAGTGGTCTCAGCATGTGTTATTGCTTATTATTGGGACTTTGCAATCAGGTGGAGTATAAAATTCTTGGCCAGGACCCAGGGTCTCTTCTCTGGACTGTAATACTCAAAGTAACCCAGATACTGGGCATGACTCCATCTCCTGCGGAGGCCAGATGAGCTCTAATAGTGCAGACTTGTGAATTGTGGAGGACTGTGGAGAATCACCATCCTGCTGGAATGACTCTTATAAGAAGACAGAGAATGCAATCTTTTTGGGGTTGTTGCAATTTGTACATGATTTAATTATTGTGCTTTAGCTTATCCAGTGTGTCACCTTTTTTCAGGGAGATGGAGGTTAATTTTAATGGGTGGAGAGCCAAACTCTTCCTCCTGGCTGATAGTCCCATATTAAGCTTCTGTGCAGATGGTTCTGTCTTCACCACAGTGTAAACAGTTGCTTTCTGCAGGGACCATTTCTCTGCTGAGGTTCCTTAAGAAACTGACTTGGTAAACTGTATTGACATCAAATCATAGGATGAGTGGACAAGAGAATTCTGGGCATGAATGGAAAACCTTGTAGTGGGAATTGAGGTCCTCTGTACACTGTGACTGTGACAGGCAGCTGAAAATGACCATATAAGGGAACAGCCTCCAGATGGGAGCACAGTGGGAACACCTGATGTTGGGATTAGACAGCAGTATTTACAGAAACAGTGGACTGGCACCAAACTGGCAGTTGACATGGTACCTTTGCCTGGAAATCTGTTTTTCGTGACAAGAGTTGTTTTGAAGTGGTGCTGCCTGAGTGTACGGCAGCAAGCGAATATGCCACAAAAGCATCAAAATCTTTTCTTTCTAGTGTGCCTGACACTTTTTCTGGGGGTCGCATTATGAAGCATCTCTAAGTGCCAAGATTTAACTAAGTGGGAGTAACCAAGTAGGTGGGCAATATAATGGGACCTGAATATTATCTGAGGAAACTATACTGCTCAAAAAAATAAAGGTAACACTTAAACAACACAATATAACTTCAAGTAAATCAAACATCTGTGAAATCAAACTGTCCACTTAGGAAGCAACACTGACAGACAATCAATGTCACAGCTGTTGTTCAAATGGAACAGACAACAGGTGGAAATCACTGGCGATTAGCAAGACACACTCAGTGAAGGAGTGGTTCTGCAGGTGGGGACCACAGACCACTTCTCAGTACCTTTCTGCTTTCTGGCTGATGTTTTGGTCACTTTTGACTGTTGGTGCTGCTTTCACACTCGTGGTAGCAGGAGACAGACTCTACAACCCACACAAGTGGCTCAGGTAGCGCAGCTCATCCAGGATGGCACATCAATGCGAGCTGTGGCAAGAAGGTTTGCTGTGTCTGTCAGCGTAGTGTCCAGAGGCTGGAGGCGCTACCAGGAGACAGGCCAGTACACCAGGAGACGTGGAGGAGGCCGTAGGAGGGCAACAACCCAGCAGCAGGACCGCTACCTCCGCCTTTGTGTAAGGAGGAACAGGAGGAGCTGCCAGAGCCCTGCAGAATGACCTCCGGCAGGCCACCAATGTGCATGTGTCTGCACAAATGGTTAGAAACCAACTCCATGAGGATGGTATGAGGGCCCGATGTCCACAGATGGGGGTTGTGCTTACAGCCCAACACCGTGCAGGACGCTTGGCATTTGCCAGAGAACACCAGGATTGGCAAACTGGCACCCTGAGCTCTTCACAGATGAAAGCAGGTTCACACTGAGCACATGTGACAGACGTGACAGAGTCTGGAGACGACGTGGAGAGCGATCTGCTGCCTGCAACATCCTTCAGCATGACCAGTTTGGCAGTGGGTCAGTAATGGTGTGGGGTGGCATTTCTTTGGAGGGCTGCACAGCCCTCCATGTGCTCGCCAGAGGTAGCCTGACTGCCATTAGGTACCGAGATGAGATCCTCAGACCCCTTGTGAGACCATATGCTGGTGCGGTTGGCCCTGGGTTCCTCCTAATGCAGGACAATGCTAGACCTCATGTGGCTGGAGTGTGTCAGCAGCTCCTGCAAGATGAAGGCATTGAAGCTATGGACCAGCCCGTCTGTTCCCCAGACCTGAATCCGATTGAGCACATCTGGGACATCATGTCTCGCTCCATCCGCCAATGCCACGTTGCACCACAGACTGTCCAGGAGTTGGCGGATGCTTTAGACCAGGTCTGGGAAGAGATCCCTCAGGAGACCATCCGCCACCTCATCAGGAGCTGCCCAGGTGTTGTAGGGAGGTCATACAGGCACGTGGAGGCCACACACAACACTGAGCCTCATTTGGACTTGTTTTAAGGACATCACATCAAAGTTGGATCAGCCTGTCGTGTGTTTTTCCACTTTAATTCTGTGTGTGACTCCAAATCCAGGCCTCCACTGGTTAATAAATTTGATTTCCATTGATGATTTTTGTGATTTTGTTGTCAGCACATTCAACTTTGTACAGAACAAAGTATTCAATGAGAATATTTCACTCATTCAGATCTAGGATGTGTTATTTGAGTGTTCCCTTTATTTTTTTGAGCAGTGTATTTCAGAAATATGTGACAAAATGTCAGTCATATTATGTGTTAAACCTGGTCTTAATATTATAAAACAGAAATCAGTACAAATTTAAGCCCACTTGAGTTTATGTGGTGTGAATCTGGTGTTTTTGCTATGGTCTGAACACAATAAAGGAGCACTCAAGTCAAGAATTTGGTTTCTTCAAATAGAAGGCAACTAGTTCCCATTCCCTCATTGAAGGTGTAAACCTCAACCACAAAGGACCGCTCAGGATTGGATGG
This sequence comes from Pygocentrus nattereri, assembly GCF_015220715.1. NCBI lineage: Eukaryota > Metazoa > Chordata > Actinopteri > Characiformes > Serrasalmidae > Pygocentrus > Pygocentrus nattereri. The sequence goes on along the minus strand of NC_051239.1, from coordinate 3,401,814 downwards.
TACCAGAATAAGCTGTTTCAAGCTGGAGTTTGGCTCCTCTTTTGATGGGAACCCTCGAGAAGTTAAATGAGAGGAGTCATGATGTTCATGGTGAAACACCTATACAATTTTGGACCAAAGCAAGAATGACAGCAACTCCCCTATAGTCTTGGAGATTAGCTGCTCCAGCAGTACCTGGATAATTCATTGTTCTGTGAGCACAGCATCTCTGTGCATATTGTGTGAAAGAGTATTCGTAAAACTGGCATTTTCAGTGTCTGTGTGCCAGACGCATGGTCAGTACTGGCCTCATGTGAATCATATTCTCAGCTAAATAAGTAGATTAGAATGACATCAATGTTGCCAATGCCAATGTTGTTGACAAAGCATTGACCAAAAGGCTGTTGGTGCATTAACAAGACCGGAAGGCATCATTATGTAGTCATAATGTAAGAATATGGTGAAGAATGCTGTTTTTCAGATATCCACCCTGCCTGGGCTTTCAGTGGAGGTAGATGTGCACTCGATCCATAAACAGTAACCAGAGAAATTTAGGGAACACCTCAAAGTCTCTCTCTGAAACAAAGAAATCATGGCCAATCCTTCAATCAAGATAATCACTTGGTGATAAAAAGTGTATATACCATTCCCATAAATGAGAACATCACATATGTAAGGTAGCCAACACAATTTGTTCCTGGACCCTTACAGAGTTGATGGGCCTTCCATCCAGTTCTAACATCCAACATTAGGGTGAAAACAGTCAGGTGTGAAAATCAACAGAAAAGTTTGAGGTGAAAACTTCAGTTTGTCTTCAGGTGGAAGGTTTATCTTTTCTACTTCCATAGACTCAGAAAACACTCACAGTGGTGGGTCTTGATCTTTTGCAAGTCAAATTGAACAGCCACATGGAACAGGAGATGCTCCCCCTCCTCTGTTCCACAGCGACATCCCAGAAGGCTCTCTCATTGCATCTCCTCAGAAAAACTGGTACATTCAACCCCTTCCAGAGAGCCAGAGTGTGAAAGGAGCAGCATGTCAATTACCATCAGCTAAATTGAGTGTGTTCAGTCCTCATCTTTGGCATGACAGTCAAGGATGGCCTTCAAGCTGGAGATAAAATGTTGGAATGGCTTTCTGGTCTCTGTCATGATGAACCTCTTTGTCCTTTCATCCCTGCTGCAAAACAAAAGAGACTAATTCAAGAGAAACGGGTGTTTGGTTTTCTGGGGCAGTGGCACTGACAATGCTGAGGACGACTATATTCTCAGCATGTGTTCTAGCTGTAGATATTTATGTAAAAAAGACTTTCATCCTTTACTGCAGAAACACTTACTGAGACAGACACATCATCAGTCGATCCCTACAACACAAGATAATGTTACATATTTTTCTATTTTCTAAACAGAATGCATTGTGGTAAGGTGTGAGCATCTGTGGGTTTCTGGTTTTCTTTCTCTATTATATTTCAAAACTCTTGTTTTTCTGCATCATAAGCCTCCTTTCCTCCGCAACACAGTGTTCCACCACACCTCATAGTATGTAGTAATACAAGACAATTTAACTGACTGAATGGCTTGATTTTCTTATGTAATGAAATGAGTCTGGGAAGGGCTGCAGCATTTTCTGTACAGAGATCTTTAACCTCTTATTTAATTTCTTTAATTTTGAAGAAATTAAATCAATCATTAATTACTGTATCAATATTGTAGAAACCTCTGCTGTAACAAACACGACTGCAGCTCAGTTGATTACCACAACACAAGGTAATTTTGCATAATTTCATATATTTTATGGACAACTGAGTAGATTTATTCGTGAAAATTGTAATGAAATGAGCCTGTGGGGGGATGTAATAGTGTTCACTGTAGAGATTTCTAATAATAATTAAAGGCATTAAATCCTTTTTCCATGCTGCAGAAACAACTACTGAAACAGACACAACCTCTACAACAACAGAGTCGGTCACCACAACTCAAGGTAAAATGATATAATTATAAGTCTGTGGTGTAGGTTGTAGTATGTTCTGCACAGGTTTCTGTACCGATTCCTTTATCCATACTGCAGAAACATCAACTGTAACAGACACAACATCTTTGATGACAGAGTCAGTCACCACAACTCAAGGTAATCATACATAATTTACCATTTTCTAAATCTAATATGTCACAAAGTGTGTCTGTGTGGTTCTAGCTTTATTTTTTTCTCCAAACAGCACTGTGGCAACAAAGCATTCAACCACACCCCATAGCTTATAATAACACAAAGTGGTCCTGGTCACTGAAAAACATGTTTTCCTTACGAATATTGTTTTGTCTGTGGAAGGAAGTAATAGTGTTTAACAATCTTTTATCTACGTTGCAGAAACATCTACTCAAACTGACTCAACAACTGCAACCGCACAGTCAACCACTACAGCCCAAGGTAATGTTAGTTAATTTAAGCAACACTGCATATCCTATCATGAATATTTTATTGCAATGAGTCTGTGAAGAGATCTAACAGTGTTTGCTGTGCATAAATAAGACCTTAATTTCTTTACTCATATCACAGGAACATCTATTGTAAAAGACACAACAATGGCAACAACACAGTCAATCCCTACAACACAAGGTAATGTCAGGCAATTTCCTAAATTTTGGGGGCAAAATTACTTGTTTGTCTCATGATTCTTGTAATGAATTTAGACTGTGAAGGGATGTAACAGTGTTTGCTGAAGAGATATGTGTAAAAAGACATAAATGACTTTGTCCATATTACAGAAACATCTACTGTATCAGACACAAGTACAACAACGCAGTTGATCACCTCACCACAAGGTAATGTGACAGTTTTATGTATTTTAGTGTCTAATTTATGTTATGTAGTCATAAGTACTGTAATCAAAAGACATCACAGATACAACAACTTCATCACTACAACACAAGGTAAAGTGAAAGAAATCTTTTGTGGTAGTTGTCAGGCTTCTGATGCTCACAGACCCACTTAGATAAAAAGGGTTTATTAAGAAAGGAATTATCCATAATCAAAAGTCAGCCAGTCCAATGTCAAATTCAATAAACCAAAACAGGAACCATGAGTACAGTCCAAAAAGCAGTGCCCACAAACCAGAAATAGGGTCTAACCAGAAATCACAATACCGGGCAAGGCAAAAAGGCAGGGTTGAAGAAAAATACAGCAAAAGCTTCATACATGAAATGGCAAACAGACAAAATGAAAGGTCAGTAAGGCTCTGAATAAAAATGCAATACTTCACACTGAGCTAAAGCCTGAGCTTATATATTAACTAACAGGGAACATAACAATGAACAGGTGTGATTGATCAGCAGTCAGGTGAGGCAGAATGTTGGAGAGTCATGTGATCAGGAGTAGGGTTCTGGGTAATGGAGTCTGGAGGCTGGGAGGCAGAGACAGCAGGAATGGAGAGAGGTCAGGCGTGGTCCTGGAACACAAAGATCACTACCTACGTGACCGGAGGTGCCTGGCAGCAGAACCCCTGAGTCATCTCAGTGCAGAGAGGGACTGCAGGAATGGCCACTGGAATGGACAGGACAGGAACTGGAGAGTGGCTTCCTGGCTTCCTGGGGTGGCTGTGATGTGGCACTGGCTTATCAGGACAGTGATTGGATATTAGCCACCAATACTGCATCCAGCAAGTCCTTGGCTGCCATCCAATATCTCTCCTCTGGGCTGTATCCCTCTCAGTCGATGAGGTACTGCAGATCACCTCCACATCTCCTGGAGTTCAGCAAATGGCATAGACTGGGAAGCCATCCACCTCCATTGGAGTAGACGGCTCCATGTCGGGTGCAGAACTGTGAAGGGATACATGAAAAGAGGGTGAGATGTGATACTGAGCAGGTAAATTGAGCTGGTAAGTAACATTAATCTGTCTTACAATCTGGGATGGAGCAATACCCTTTCCTGCAACCCTCCCCAAACCTCTGATCCCAAATCAACAACAATATCCAATCTCCAGGCTGGAAGGAAGGGTTCTCACCACAGTGGTAAGGTGCTTGCTCCTTACCCCACTGTAGAGCTGTCTCCATCCTACAGTGAGTTTCCTCCCAGACCTCCTCACTCTGCCTCATCCAGTCATCCACAGCTGGCACATCAAATGGCGTGGCAGTCCAATGGGCCAAAGGAGGCTGATAACCCAAAACACACTGGTAAGATGAGAGAGTTCTGGGCCATCTCAGCCCATACTAGATATGTTGATCAGTGTGACTGCTTATTAAAAAAAAGTCTTCCCAAGTTCCTGATCTTTCCTGATCATGTTCCCTTTCACCTTGACCACTAGATTGGGCAGAATAACTGGATGGAAAATGTACTGTGACCTCAAAATGTTCAAAAAGTCCCCTCCAGACTCTGGAAATGAATTGCACCCGTCTGCCAGACAGAATATCATCAGGGATAAAATAATTCCTGAAGATGTGCTGATAAATGGTTTGAGCAGTTTGAAAAGCCAGGGAGATCAAAGGAACTGGAACAAGCGAGACACTATGAGAAAATCCGTCACTCCATTTACACATTTTTGCAGAATGCATCATTGTTTGTTTTAATTTCTGCAATATAGAGAAATGTTGCAAAGATTTATGTTGATAAGGCACTAATTATTTTATACATACTGCAGAAACATCTACTGTACCAGACACAACAACTACAACAACTGAGCTGATCACCACCACACAAGGTAATATTTCAGTGGTTTGGTGGCTAAATTATTTTATTGTCTCATGTATATTGTAATAAAGTGAGTTTGTCTTTATTCCCACTGCAGAAATAACTACTGTACCAGACACACCAACAACAACTGAGCTGGTCATTACAACAGAAGGTAATGTTAAAAATTTCAAATTCATATTTAATATTGTATTGCAACATTTCCATCACAGCTTGCTGGCCTGGATGCCCTAGCAATCACAGAGCTGGAGATGGAGGGATTGCTGGACTGGATGCTGTTGGGATCAAAAAAGCCATTGTACTAAATGTATAGATTGCAGGACTGGAGATGGAGGGATTCTTATAATGAATGAAATGATCACAGAGCTGGAGGAATTGCTGTACTGAATGTAGGAAAAGCAGAGCAGGAGATGGAGGGGTTGCTGTCTGGATGCTGTAGGGATTGTGGACCTTGTAGTCTTTTCCAACAGTGGGCTTTGTACAATGTGTTTCAGACAGAATGGAAGAGGGTCCCTGTACACAATGAGTCAGGCATTTAACTTATCCCAACTGCTTTCTCAATATTCAGAGAGGAAGCAGGCTGAGAAACACAGTGGGTTAACAACACACTGCAAGCTCCTGGACAGAGGACAGACTCAGGCTGGGTCATGTGACCAAAAACATTATTGCCCTATTTTCTAAATTTTAAAGTGTTTTGAGGTCTAACCTCATTTCCAGACACGATTTTGTACATTTCTGAAAAATATTTTATTGTTTATTTTCATTTCTGTACTATATAGATAAATGTTGTAGAAATTTGTGTTAATAATGCACTAATTCCTTAATCCATACTACAGACACATCTACTGTACCAGACACAACAACAACTGAGCTGATCACCACCACACAAGGTAATATGAGACCATTTCAGTAGTTTAGTGGCTAAATTATTTTATTCTCTCATGAATATTGTTATCAAATATGTTTGTTATCCATACTGCAGAACCCACTTCTGTACCAGACACAACAACCACAACAACTGAGTTGGTCACTACAACAGAAGGTAATGTTAAAAATTCAAATTCAGGTTTAATATAGGCTTAATATTGTATTCCTATATTTCTGTCTCACCTTGCTGGACTGGATGCTGTTGGGATCACAGAAGTAGCATCAGTAGGTTTGTTGTACTAGATGTATTAATAACAGGTGAGGACGGGGGTTTGCTGTAAGGGATGTAGGGACTGCAGAGTGGAAGATGGAAGCTTTGCTGTATTGTTCGATGAAGGGATCATAGAGTCGGAGGGATTGTTCTAGATGCAGTAGGGATCACAACACCATGGGATTTGTCGTTATACATGCGATAGGCATCACAGAGTTAGTGGTATTGTTGTTCTATACAAGGTATAGTCCAAGGCAGTAGGGAACAAGGACACGGAGGAATTGTTGTTCTAGATGCAGTAGGGATCACAGAGCCAGGGGATTTGTCGTTATACATGCGGTAGGGATCAGAGTCAGTGGGATTGTTCTAGATGCAGTGGGGATCACAGAGTCAGAGGAATCTTTGTTCTAGGTGCAGAATGTATCAGAGACCTGGAGGGATTGTTGTTCTACATGTGGCAGGGATCACAGAACAGGAGGAATTGAATGTTTCTGCAGAATGCTTTATTGTGCGTTTTCATTTCTGTTATATAGATAAATGTTGTAGAGATTTGTGTTAATCAGGAACTAATTCCATAATCCACACTGCAGAAACATCTACTGTATCAGACACAACAACAACTGAGCTGATCACCACCACACAAGGTAATATGAGACCATTTCAGTAGTTTAGTGGCTAAATTATTTTATTCTCTCATGAATATTGTTATCAAGTATGTTTGTTATCCATACTGCAGAACCCACTTCTGTACCAGAGACAACAACCTCAACAACTGAGTTGGTCACTACAACAGAAGGTAATGTTAAAAATTCCAAATTCAGGTTTAATATAGGATTAATATTGTATTTCTATATTTCTGTCTCACCTTGCTGGACTGGATGCTGTTGGGATCAGAGAAGTAACAACAGTAGGTTTGTTGTACTAGATGTACTGATCACAGCTGAAGCTGGGGATTTGCTATACGGGATGTAGGGACGGCAGAATGGAAGATAAAAGCATTGCTGGATTGGTCGATGAAGGGATTTTAGAGACAGAGGAATTGTTGATCTAGATGCATTAGGGATAACAGAGCAAAGGAATTTGTTGTTCAAGGTGCAGTAAGGATCACAGAGTCAGAGGGATTGTTATTTTACATGAAGTATGAATCACAGAGCCAGAGGAACTGCTGTTCTAGATGCAGTGGGAATCACAGAGTTGAAGGGATTGTTGTTCTAGATGCAGTGGGCATCACAGAGCCAGAGGAACTGTTGTTCTAGATGCAGTGGGCATCACAGAGTTGAACGGATTGTTGTCCTAGATGCAGTGTGGATCACAGAGCCAGAGAAAATGTTTTTCTAGATGCATTATTCATAACAGAGTTGGATGGGTGGTTGTTCTATATTAAGTAGGGATAACAGAGTCAGAGGGATCATTGTTCTAGATGCAGTATGGATCACTGATCAGGAGGGATCGGGGTTCTAGATGCACTATGGATGAAAGAGTCGAAGGGGTTGTTGTTCTAGATGCAGGAGGGATCAACGAACTGGAGGGATTGTTGTTCTAGACGCAGTATGTAACACAGAGCCGGAGGGGTTGTTGTTCTAGATGCAGTAGGGATCACAACACCACGGGATTTGTCGTTATACATGCGGTAGGCATCACAGAGTTAGTGGTGTTGTTGTTCTATATGCAGTAGAGATCACCGAAATGGAGGAATTGTTCTAGGTGTGGTAGGAATCACAGAGTGGGAGGGATTGTTTTTCTAGATGCAGTAAGAATCACAGAGTCCAAGGTATTGCTGTTCTAGGTGCAGTAGGAGTCACAGAGCCAGAGGGGTTGTTGTTCTAGATGCAGTGGGGATCACAGAGCCGGAGGGATTGTTGTTCTAGATGCAGTGGGGATCATAGAACCGGAGAGATTGAATGTTTCTGCAGAATGCTTTGTGTGTTTTCATTTCTGTTATACGGAAAAATGTTGTAGAGATTTGTTTTAATAAGGCACTATTTCTATAATCTATACTGCAGAAACATCTACTGTACCAGACACAACAACAGCTGAGCTGATCACCACCACACAAGGTAACATGAGACCATTTCAGTTCATTAGTGGCTAAATTATTTTATTCTCTCATGAATATTGTTATCAAGTATGTTTGTTATCCATACTGCAGAACCCACTTCTGTACCAGACACAACAACCACAACAACTGAGTTGGTCACTACAACAGAAGGTAATGTTAAAAATTCAAATTCAGGTTTAATATTGGATTAATATTGTATTCCTATATTTCTGTCTCACCTTGCTGGACTGGATGCTGTTGGGATCACAGAAGTAGCATCAGTAGGTTTGTTGTAGTAGATGTATTGATAACAGGTGGGGACAGGGGTTTGCTGTAAGGGATGTAGGGACTGCAGAGTGGAAGATGGAAGCATTGCTGTATTGTTCGAGGAAGGGGTCATAGAGTCGGAGGGATTGTTCTAGATGCAGTAGGGATCAGAACACCACGGGATTTGTCGTTATACATGCAGTAGGCATCACAGAGTTAGTGGTGTTGTTGTTCTATATGCAGTAGAGATCACCGAAATGGAGGAATTGTTCTAGGTGTGGTAGGAATCACAGAGTGGTAGGGATTGTTTTTCTAGATGCTGTAAGAATCACAGAGTCCAAGGTATTGCTGTTCTAGGTGCAGTAGGAGTCACAGAGCCAGAGGGATTGTTCTAGACGCAGTAGGGAACAAGGACACAGAGGAATTGTTGTTCTAGATGCAGTAGGGATCACAGAGCCAGGGGATTTGTTGTTATACATGCGGTAGGGATCAGAGACAGTGGGATTGTTCTAGATGCAGTAGGGAACAAGGACACGGAGGAATTGTTGTTCTAGATGCAGTAGGGAACAAGGACACGGAGGAATTGTTGTTCTAGATGCAGTAGGGATCACAGAGCCAGGGGATTTGTCGTTATACATGCAGTGGGGATCACAGAGTCAGAGGAATCTTTGTTCTAGGTGCAGAATGTATCACAGACCTGCAGGGATTGTTGTTCTACATGTGGCAGGGATCACAGAACAGGAGGAATTGAATGTCTCTGCAGAATGCTTTATTGTGCATTTTCATTTCTGTTATATAGAGAAATGTTGTAGAGATTTGTGTTAATCAGGAACTAATTCTATAATCCACACTGCAGAAACATCTACTGTATCAGACACAACAACAACAGCTGAGCTGATCACCACCACACAAGGTAATATGAGACCATTTCAGTAGTTTAGTGGCTAAATTATTTTATTCTCTCATGAATATTGTTATCAAGTATGTTTGTTATCCATACTGCAGAACCCACTTCTGTACCAGACACAACAACCACAACGGAGTTGGTCACTACAACAGAAGGTAATGTTAAAAATTCCAAATTCAGGTTTAATATAGGATTAATATTGTATTCCTATATTTCTGTCTCACCTTGCTGGACCGGATGCTGTTGGGATCACAAAACTAGCAACAGTAGGTTTGTTGTACTAGATGTACTGATCACAGCTGAAGCTGGGGATTTGCTATACGGGATGTAGGGATGGCAGAATGGAAGATAAAAGCATTGCTGGATTGGTCGATGAAGGGATTTTAGAGACAGAGGGATTGTTGTTCTACATGCAGTAGGGATCACAGAGTCCGAAGGAGTGTTGTTCTAGGTGCATTTGGGATAACAGAGCCAAGGAATTTGTTGTTCAAGGTGTAATAAGGATCACAGAGTCAGAGGAACTGTTGTTCTAGATGAGTGGGCATCACAGAGCCAGAGGAACTGTTCTAGATGCAGTGGGCATCACAGAGTTGAACGGATTATTGTTCTAGATGCAGTGGGCATCACAGAGCCAGAGACAATATTTTTCTAGATGCATTATTCATAACAGAGTTGGGTGGGTGGTTGTTCTAGATTAAGTAGGGATAACAGAGTCAGAAGGATCATTGTTCTAGATGCAGTATGGATCACTGATCAGGAGGGATCGGGGTTCTAGATGCAGTATGGATGAAAGAGTCGAAAGGGGTTGTTGTTCTAGATGCAGGAGGAATCAACGAGCTGGAGGGATTGTTGTTCTAGATGCAGTGGGGATCACAGAGCCGGAGGGATTGTTGTTCTAGATGCAGTGGGGATCATAGAACCGTAGAGATTCAATGTTTCTGCAGAATGCTTTGTGTGTTTCCATTTCTGTTATATGGAAAAATGTTGTAGAGATTTGTTTTAATAAGGCACTATTTCTATTATCTATACTGCAGAAACATCTACTGTACCAGACACAGCAACAACTGAGCTGATCACCACCACACAAGGTAATATGAGACCATTTCAGTTCATTAGTGGCTAAATTATTTTATTCTCTCATGAATATTGTTATCAAGTATGTTTGTTATCCATACTGCAGAACCCACTTCTGTACCAGACACAACAACCACAACAACTGAGGTGGTCACTACAACAGAAGGTAATGTTAAAAAAATCAAATTCAGGTTTAATATAGGATTAATATTGTATTCCTATATTTCTGTCTCACCTTGCTGGACTGGATGCTGTTGGGATCAGAGAAGAAGCATCAGTAGGTTTGTTGTACTAGATGTATTGATAACAGGTGAGGACAGGGGTTTGCTGTAAGGGATGTAGGGACTGCAGAGTGGAAGATGGAAGCATTGCTTTATTGTTCGAGGAAGGGGTCATAGAGTCGGAGGGATTGTTCTAGATGCAGTAGGGATCACAACACCATGGGATTTGTCGTTATACATGCAGTAGGCATCACAGAGTTCGTGGTGTTGTTGTTCTATATGCAGTAGAGATCACCGAAATGGAGGAATTGTTCTAGGTGTGGTAGGAATCACAGAGTGGGAGGGATTGTTTTTCTAGATGCAGTAAGAATCACAGAGTCCAAGGTATTGCTGTTCTAGGTGCAGTAGGAGTCACAGAGCCAGAGGGATTGTTCTAGACACAGTAGGGAACAAGGACACGGAGGAATTGTTGTTCTAGATGCAGTAGGGATCACAGAGCCAGGGGATTTGTCGTTATACATGCAGTGGGGATCACAGAGTCAGAGGAATCTTTGTTCTAGGTGCAGAATGTATCACAGACCTGCAGGGATTGTTGTTCTACATGTGGCAGTGGGCATCACAGAGTTGAAGGGATTGTTGTTCTAGATGCAGTGGGCATCACAGAGCCAGAGGAACTGTTGTTCTAGATGCAGTGGGCATCACAGAGTTGAACGGATTGTTGTTTTAGATGCAGTAGGCATCACAGAGTTGAACGGATTGTTGTTCTAGATGCAGTGGGCATCACAGAGCCAGAGGAACTGTTGTTCTAGATGCAGTGGGCATCACAGAGTTGGATGGGTGGTTGTTCTAGATTAAGTAGGGATAACAGAGTCAGAGGGATCATTGTTCTTGATGCAGTATGGATCACTGATCAGGAGGGATCAGGGTTCTAGATGTAGTATGGATGAAGGAGTCAAAGGGGTTGTTGTTCTAGATGCAGGAGGGATCAACGAGCTGGAGGGATTGTTGTTCTAGACGCAGTATGTAACACAGAGCCGGAGGGGTTGTTGTTCTAGATGCAGTAGGGATCACAACACCACGGGATTTGTCGTTATACATGCGGTAGGCATCACAGAGTTAGTGGTGTTGTTGTTCTATATGCAGTAGAGATCACCGAAATGGAGGAATTGTTCTAGGTGTGGTAGGAATCACAGAGTGGGAGGGATTGTTTTTCTAGATGCAGTAAGAATCACAGAGTCCAAGGTATTGCTGTTCTAGGTGCAGTAGGAGTCACAGAGCCAGAGGGATTGTTCTAGACGCAGTAGGGAACAAGGACACGGAGGAATTGTTGTTCTAGATGCAGTAGGGATCACAGAGCCAGGGGATTTGTCGTTATACATGCAGTGGGGATCACAGAGTCAGAGGAATCTTTGTTCTAGGTGCAGAATGTATCACAGACCTGCAGGGATTGTTGTTCTACATGTGGCAGGGATCACAGAACAGGAGGAATTGAATGTTTCTGCAGAATGCTTTATTGTGCGTTTTCATTTCTGTTATATAGATAAATGTTGTAGAGATTTGTGTTAATCAGGAACTAATTCCATAATCCACACTGCAGAAACATCTACTGTATCAGGCACAACAACAACAGCTGAGCTGATCACCACCACACAAGGTAATATGAGACCATTTCAGTAGTTTAGTGGCTAAATTATTTTATTCTCTCATGAATATTGTTATCAAGTATGTTTGTTATCCATACTGCAGAACCCACTTCTGTACCAGACACAACAACCTCAACAACTGAGTTGGTCACTACAACAGAAGGTAATGTTAAAAATTCCAAATTCAGGTTTAATATAGGATTAATATTGTATTCCTATATTTCTGTCTCACCTTGCTGGACCGGATGCTGTTGGGATCACAAAACTAGCAACAGTAGGTTTGTTGTACTAGATGTACTGATCACAGCTGAAACTGGGGATTTGCTATACGGGATGTAGGGATGGCAGAATGGAAGATAAAAGCATTGCTGGATTGGTTGATGAAGGGATTTTAGAGACAGAGGGATTGTTGTTCTACATGCAGTAGGGATCACAGAGTCCGAAGGAGTGTTGTTCTAGGTGCATTTGGGATAACAGAGCCAAGGAATTTGTTGTTCAAGGTGTAATAAGGATCACAGAGTCAGAGGAACTGTTGTTCTAGATGAGTGGGCATCACAGAGCCAGAGGAACTGTTCTAGATGCAGTGGGCATCACAGAGTTGAACGGATTATTGTTCTAGATGCAGTGGGCATCACAGAGCCAGAGACAATATTTTTCTAGATGCATTATTCATAACAGAGTTGGGTGGGTGGTTGTTCTAGATTAAGTAGGGATAACAGAGTCAGAAGGATCATTGTTCTAGATGCAGTATGGATCACTGATCAGGAGGGATCGGGGTTCTAGATGCAGTATGGATGAAAGAGTCGAAAGGGGTTGTTGTTCTAGATGCAGGAGGAATCAACGAGCTGGAGGGATTGTTGTTCTAGATGCAGTGGGGATCACAGAGCCGGAGGGATTGTTGTTCTAGATGCAGTGGGGATCATAGAACCGTAGAGATTCAATGTTTCTGCAGAATGCTTTGTGTGTTTCCATTTCTGTTATATGGAAAAATGTTGTAGAGATTTGTTTTAATAAGGCACTATTTCTATTATCTATACTGCAGAAACATCTACTGTACCAGACACAGCAACAACTGAGCTGATCACCACCACACAAGGTAATATGAGACCATTTCAGTTCATTAGTGGCTAAATTATTTTATTCTCTCATGAATATTGTTATCAAGTATGTTTGTTATCCATACTGCAGAACCCACTTCTGTACCAGACACAACAACCACAACAACTGAGGTGGTCACTACAACAGAAGGTAATGTTAAAAAAATCAAATTCAGGTTTAATATAGGATTAATATTGTATTCCTATATTTCTGTCTCACCTTGCTGGACTGGATGCTGTTGGGATCAGAGAAGAAGCATCAGTAGGTTTGTTGTACTAGATGTATTGATAACAGGTGAGGACAGGGGTTTGCTGTAAGGGATGTAGGGACTGCAGAGTGGAAGATGGAAGCATTGCTTTATTGTTCGAGGAAGGGGTCATAGAGTCGGAGGGATTGTTCTAGATGCAGTAGGGATCACAACACCATGGGATTTGTCGTTATACATGCAGTAGGCATCACAGAGTTCGTGGTGTTGTTGTTCTATATGCAGTAGAGATCACCGAAATGGAGGAATTGTTCTAGGTGTGGTAGGAATCACAGAGTGGGAGGGATTGTTTTTCTAGATGCAGTAAGAATCACAGAGTCCAAGGTATTGCTGTTCTAGGTGCAGTAGGAGTCACAGAGCCAGAGGGATTGTTCTAGACACAGTAGGGAACAAGGACACGGAGGAATTGTTGTTCTAGATGCAGTAGGGATCACAGAGCCAGGGGATTTGTCGTTATACATGCAGTGGGGATCACAGAGTCAGAGGAATCTTTGTTCTAGGTGCAGAATGTATCACAGACCTGCAGGGATTGTTGTTCTACATGTGGCAGTGGGCATCACAGAGTTGAAGGGATTGTTGTTCTAGATGCAGTGGGCATCACAGAGCCAGAGGAACTGTTGTTCTAGATGCAGTGGGCATCACAGAGTTGAACGGATTGTTGTTTTAGATGCAGTAGGCATCACAGAGTTGAACGGATTGTTGTTCTAGATGCAGTGGGCATCACAGAGCCAGAGGAACTGTTGTTCTAGATGCAGTGGGCATCACAGAGTTGGATGGGTGGTTGTTCTAGATTAAGTAGGGATAACAGAGTCAGAGGGATCATTGTTCTTGATGCAGTATGGATCACTGATCAGGAGGGATCAGGGTTCTAGATGTAGTATGGATGAAGGAGTCAAAGGGGTTGTTGTTCTAGATGCAGGAGGGATCAACGAGCTGGAGGGATTGTTGTTCTAGACGCAGTATGTAACACAGAGCCGGAGGGGTTGTTGTTCTAGATGCAGTAGGGATCACAACACCACGGGATTTGTCGTTATACATGCGGTAGGCATCACAGAGTTAGTGGTGTTGTTGTTCTATATGCAGTAGAGATCACCGAAATGGAGGAATTGTTCTAGGTGTGGTAGGAATCACAGAGTGGGAGGGATTGTTTTTCTAGATGCAGTAAGAATCACAGAGTCCAAGGTATTGCTGTTCTAGGTGCAGTAGGAGTCACAGAGCCAGAGGGATTGTTCTAGACGCAGTAGGGAACAAGGACACGGAGGAATTGTTGTTCTAGATGCAGTAGGGATCACAGAGCCAGGGGATTTGTCGTTATACATGCAGTGGGGATCACAGAGTCAGAGGAATCTTTGTTCTAGGTGCAGAATGTATCACAGACCTGCAGGGATTGTTGTTCTACATGTGGCAGGGATCACAGAACAGGAGGAATTGAATGTTTCTGCAGAATGCTTTATTGTGCGTTTTCATTTCTGTTATATAGATAAATGTTGTAGAGATTTGTGTTAATCAGGAACTAATTCCATAATCCACACTGCAGAAACATCTACTGTATCAGACACAACAACAACAGCTGAGCTGATCACCACCACACAAGGTAATATGAGACCATTTCAGTAGTTTAGTGGCTAAATTATTTTATTCTCTCATGAATATTGTTATCAAGTATGTTTGTTATCCATACTGCAGAACCCACTTCTGTACCAGACACAACAACCTCAACAACTGAGTTGGTCACTACAACAGAAGGTAATGTTAAAAATTCCAAATTCAGGTTTAGTATAGGATTAATATTGTATTCCTATATTTCTGTCTCACCTTGCTGGACCGGATGCTGTTGGGATCACAAAACTAGCAACAGTAGGTTTGTTGTACTAGATGTACTGATCACAGCTGAAACTGGGGATTTGCTATACGGGATGTAGGGATGGCAGAATGGAAGATAAAAGCATTGCTGGATTGGTTGATGAAGGAATTTTAGAGACAGAGAGATTGTTGTTCTACATGCAGTAGGGATCACAGAGCTGGAGGGATTGTTGTTCTAGATGCATTAGGGATAACAGAGCCGAGGAATTTGTTGTTCAAGGTGCAGTAAGGATCACAGAGTCAGAGGGATTGTTATTTTACATGCAGTATGAATCACAGAGCCAGAGGAACTGTGGTTCTAGATGCAGTGGGCATCACAGAGCCAAAGGAACTGTTGTTCTAGATGCAGTGGGCATCACAGAGTTGAACGGATTGTTGTTCTAGATGCAGTGGGCATCACAGAGTCAGAGGAACTGTTGTTCTAGATGCAGTGGGCATCACAGAGCCAGAGGAACTGTTATTCTAGATGCAGTGTGGATCACAGAGCCAGAGACAATGTTTTTCTAGATGCATTATTCATAACAGAGTTGGATGGGTGGTTGTTCTAGATTAAGTAGGGATAACAGAGTCAGAGGGATCATTGTTCTAGATGCAGTATGGATCACTGATCAGGAGGGATCGAGGTTCTAGATGCAGTATGGATCACTGATCAGGAGGGATCAGGGTTCTATATGCAGTATGGATGAAATAGTCGAAGGGGTTGTTGTTCTAGATGCAGTAGGGATCACAGAGCCGGAGGGGTTGTTGTTCTAGATGCAGGAGGGATCAACGAGCTGGAGGGATTGTTGTTCTAGACGCAGTATGTAACACAGAGCCGGAGGGGTTGTTGTTCTAGATGCAGTAGGGATCACAGAGCTGGAGGGGTTGTTGTTCTAGATGCAGTAGGGATCACAGAGCCGGAGGGGTTGTTGTTCTAGATGCAGGAAGGATCAACGAGCTGGAGGGATTGTTGTTCTAGATGCAGTATGTAACACAGAGCCGGAGGGATTGTTGTTCTAGATGCAGTGGGGATCATAGAACCGGAGAGATTCAATGTTTCTGCAGAATGCTTTGTGTGTTTTCATTTCTGTTATATGGAAAAATGTTGTAGAGATTTGTTTTAATAAGGCACTATTTCTATAATCCATACTGCAGAAACATCTACTGTACCAGACACAGCAACAACAACAACTGAGCTGATCACCACCACACAAGGTAATATGAGACCATTTCAGTAGTTTAGTGGCTAAATTATTTTATTCTCTCATGAATATTGTTATCAAGTATGTTTGTTATCCATACTGCAGAACCCACTTCTGTACCAGACACAACAACCACAACAACTGAGTTGGTCACTACAACAGAAGGTAATGTTAAAAATTCCAAATTCAGGTTTAATATAGGATTAATATTGTATTCCCACATTTCTGTCACATCTTGCTGGACTGGATGCTGTTGGGATCAGAGAAGTAGCAACAGTAGGTTTTTTGTACTAGATGTACTGATCACAGCTGAAGCTTGGGGTTTGCTATACGGGATGTAGGGACGGCAGAATGGAAGATAAAAGCATTGCTGGATTGGTCGATGAAGGGATTTTAGAGACAGAGGGATTGTTGTTCTAGGTGCATTAGGGATCACAGAGCCAAGGAATTTGTTGTTCAAGGTGCAGTAAGGATCACAGAGTCAGAGGGATTGTTATTTTACATGCAGTATGAATCACAGAGCCAGAGGAACTGTTGTTCTAGATGCAGTAGGCATCACAGAGCCAGAGGAACTGTTCTAGATGCTGTAGGCATCACAGACTTGAACGGATTGTTGTTCTAGATCCAGTGGGCATCACAGAGCCAGAGACAATGTTTTTCTAGATGCATTATTCATAACAGATTTGGATGGGTGGTTGTTCTAGATTACGTAGGGATAACAGAGTCAGAGGGATCATTGTTCTAGATGCAGTATGGATCACTGATCAGGAGGGATCAGGGTTCTAGATGCAGTATGGATGAAAGAGTCGAAAGGGGTTGTTGTTCTAGATGCAGGAGGAATCAACGAGCTGGAGGGATTGTTGTTCTAGACGCAGTATGTAACACAGAGCCAGAGGGGTTGTTGTTCTTGATGCAGTGGGGATCACAGAGCCGGAGGGATTGTTGTTCTAGATGCAGTGGGGATCATAGAACCGGAGAGATTGAATGTTTCTGCAGAATGCTTTGTGTGTTTTCATTTCTGTTATATGGAACAATGTTGTAGAGATTTGTTTTAATAAGGCACTATTTCTATAATCTATACTGAAGAAACATCTGCTGTACCAGACACAACAACAACTGAGCTGATCACCACCACACAAGGTAATATGAGACCATTTCAGTTCATTAGTGGCTAAATTATTTTATTCTCTCATGAATATTGTTATCAAATATGTTTGTTATCCATACTGCAGAGCCCACTTCTGTACCAGACACAACAACCACAACAACTGAGTTGGTCACTACAACAGAAGGTAATGTTTAAAATTCAAATTCAGGTTTAATATTGGATTAATATTGTATTCCTATATTTCTGTCTCACCTTGCTGGACTGGATGCTGTTGGCATCAGAGAAGAAGCAGCAGTAGGTTTGTTGTACTAGATGTATTGATAACAGGTGAGGACGGGGGTTTGCTGTAAGGGATGTAGGGACTGCAGAGTGGAAGATGGAAGCATTGCTGTATTGTTCGAGGAAGGGGTCATAGAGTCGGAGGGATTGTTCTAGATGCAGTAGGGATCACAACACCATGGGATTTGTTGTTATACATGCAGTAGGCATCACAGAGTTCGTGGTGTTGTTGTTCTATATGCAGTAGAGATCACCGAAATGGAGGAATTGTTCTAGGTGTGGTAGGAATCACAGAGTGGTAGGGATTGTTTTTCTAGATGCCGTAAGAATCACAGAGTCCAAGGTATTGCTGTTCTAGGTGCAGTAGGAGTCACAGAGCCAGAGGGATTGTTCTAGACGCAGTAGGGAACAAGGACACGGAGGAATTGTTGTTCTAGATGCAGTAGGGATCACAGAGCCAGGGGATTTGTCGTTATACATGCAGTGGGGATCACAGAGTCAGAGGAATCTTTGTTCTAGGTGCAGAATGTATCACAGACCTGCAGGGATTGTTGTTCTACATGTGGCAGGGATCACAGAACAGGAGGAATTGAATGTTTCTGCAGAATGCTTTATTGTGCGTTTTCATTTCTGTTATATAGATAAATGTTGTAGAGATTTGTGTTAATCAGGAATTAATTCCATAATCCACACTGCAGAAACATCTACTGTATCAGACACAACAACAACAGCTGAGCTGATCACCACCACACAAGGTAATATGAGACCATTTCAGTAGTTTAGTGGCTAAATTATTTTATTCTCTCATGAATATTGTTATCAAGTATGTTTGTTATCCATACTGCAGAACCCACTTCTGTACCAGACACAACAACCTCAACAACTGAGTTGGTCACTACAACAGAAGGTAATGTTAAAAATTCCAAATTCAGGTTTAATATAGGATTAATATTGTATTCCTATATTTCTGTCTCACCTTGCTGGACCGGATGCTGTTGGGATCACAAAACTAGCAACAGTAGGTTTGTTGTACTAGATGTATTGATCACAGCTGAAGCTGGGGATTTGCTATACGGGATGTAGGGATGGCAGAATGGAAGATAAAAGCATTGCTGGATTGGTCGATGAAGGGATTTTAGAGACAGAGGGATTGTTGTTCTAGATGCAGTAGGGATCACAGAGCTGGAGGGATTGTTGTTCTAGATGCATTAGGGATAACAGAGCCAAGGAATTTGTTGTTCAAGGTGCAGTAAGGATCACAGAGTCAGAGGAACTGTGGTTCTAGATGCAGTGGGCATCACAGCCAAAGGAACTGTTGTTCTAGATGCAGTGGGCATCACAGAGTTGAACGGATTGTTGTTCTAGATGCAGTGTGGATCACAGAGCCAGAGACAATGTTTTTCTAGATGCATTATTCATAACCGAGTTGGATGGGTGGTTGTTCTAGATTAAGTAGGGATAACAGAGTCAGAGGGATCATTGTTCTAGATGCAGTATGGATCACTGATCAGGAGGGATCGGGGTTCTAGATGCAGTATGGATCACTGATCAGGAGGGATCAGGGTTCTATATGCAGTATGGATGAAATAGTCGAAGGGGTTGTTGTTCTAGATGCAGTAGGGATCACAGAGCCGGAGGGGTTGTTGTTCTAGATGCAGGAGGGATCAACGAGCTGGAGGGATTGTTGTTCTAGACGCAGTATGTAACACAGAGCCGGAGGGGTTGTTGTTCTAGATGCAGTAGGGATCACAGAGCTGGAGGAGTTGTTGTTCTAGATGCAGTAGGGATCACAGAGCCGGAGGGGTTGTTGTTCTAGATGCAGGAAGGATCAACGAGCTGGAGGGATTGTTGTTCTAGATGCAGTATGTAACACAGAGCCGGAGGGATTGTTGTTCTAGATGCAGTGGGGATCATAGAACCGGAGAGATTCAATGTTTCTGCAGAATGCTTTGTGTGTTTTCATTTCTGTTATATGGAAAAATGTTGTAGAGATTTGTTTTAATAAGGCACTAGTTCTATAATCTATACTGCAGAAACATCTACTGTACCAGACACAACAACAACAACTGAGCTGATCACCACCACACAAGGTAATATGAGACCATTTCAGTAGTTTAGTGGCTAAATTATTTTATTCTCTCATGAATATTGTTATCAAGTATGTTTGTTATCCATACTGCAGAACCCACTTCTGTACCAGACACAACAACCACAACAACTGAGTTGGTCACTACAACAGAAGGTAATGTTAAAAATTCAAATTCAGGTTTAATATAGGATTAATATTGTATTCCCACATTTCTGTCACATCTTGCTGGACTGGATGCTGTCGGGATCAGAGAAGTAGCAACAGAAGGTTTTTTGTACTAGATGTACTGATCACAGCTGAAACTTGGGGTTTGCTATACGGGATGTAGGGACGGCAGAATGGAAGATAAAAGCATTGCTGGATTGGTCGATGAAGGGATTTTAGAGACAGAGGGATTGTTGTTCTAGGTGCATTAGGGATCACAGAGCCAAGGAATTTGTTGTTCAAGGTGCAGTAAGGATCACAGAGTCAGAGGGATTGTTATTTTACATGCAGTATGAATCACAGAGCCAGAGGAACTGTTGTTCTAGATGCAGTAGGCATCACAGAGCCAGAGGAACTGTTGTTCTAGATGCAGTAGGCATCACAGAGCCAGAGGAACTGTTGTTCTAGATGCTGTAGGCATCACAGACTTGAACGGATTGTTTTTCTAGATGCAGTGGACATCACAGAGCCAGAGACAATGTTTTTCTAGATGCATTATTCATAACAGAGTTGGATGGGTGGTTGTTCTAGATTACGTAGGGATAACAGAGTCAGAGGGATCATTGTTCTAGATGCAGTATGGATCACTGATCAGGAGGGATCAGGGTTCTAGATGCAGTATGGATGAAAGAGTCGAAAGGGGTTGTTGTTCTAGATGCAGGACGAATCAACGAGCTGGAGGGATTGTTGTTCTAGACGCAGTATGTAACACAGAGCCGGAGGGGTTGTTGTTCTAGATGCAGTGGGGATCACAGAGCCGGAGGGATTGTTGTTCTAGATGCAGTGAGGATCATAGAACCGGAGAGATTCAATGTTTCTGCAGAATGCTTTATGTGTTTCCATTTCTGTTATATGGAAAAATGTTGTAGAGATTTGTTTTAATAAGGCACTATTTCTATAATCTATACTGCAGAAACATCTACTGTACCAGACACAACAGCTGAGCTGATCACCACCACACAAGGTAATATGAGACCATTTCAGTAGTTTAGTGGCTAAATTATTTTATTCTCTCATGAATATTGTTATCAAGTATGTTTGTTATCCATACTGCAGAACCCACTTCTGTACCAGACACAACAACCTCAACAACTGAGTTGGTCATTACAACAGAAGGTAATGTTAAAAATTCCAAATTCAGGTTTAATATAGGATTAATATTGTATTCCTATATTTCTGTCTCACCTTGCTGGACCGGATGCTGTTGGGATCACAAAACTAGCAACAGTAGGTTTGTTGTACTAGATGTACTGATCACAGCTGAAGCTGGGGATTTGCTAGACGGGATGTAGGGATGGCAAAATGGAAGATAAAAGCATTGCTGGATTGGTCGATGAAGGGATTTTAGAGACAGAGGGATTGGTGTTCTAGATGCAGTAGGGATCACAGAGCTGGAGGGATTGTTGTTCTAGATGCATTAGGGATAACAGAGCCAAGGAATTTGTTGTTCAAGGTGCAGTAAGGATCACAGAGTCAGAGGGATTGTTATTTTACATGCAGTATGAATCACAGAGCCAGAGGAACTGTGGTTCTAGATGCAGTGGGCATCACAGCCAAAGGAACTGTTGTTCTAGATGCAGTGGGCATCACAGAGTTGAACGGATTGTTGTTCTAGATGCAGTGTGGATCACAGAGCCAGAGACAATGTTTTTCTAGATGCATTATTCATAACCGAGTTGGATGGGTGGTTGTTCTAGATTAAGTAGGGATAACAGAGTCAGAGGGATCATTGTTCTAGATGCAGTATGGATCACTGATCAGGAGGGATCGGGGTTCTAGATGCAGTATGGATCACTGATCAGGAGGGGTTGTTGTTCTAGATGCAGTATGGATCACAGAGCCGGAGGGGTTGTTGTTCTAGATGCAGGAGGGATCAACGAGCTGGAGGGATTGTTGTTCTAGACGCAGTATGTAACACAGGGCCGGAGGGGTTGTTGTTCTAGATGCAGTAGGGATCACAGAGCTGGAGGGGTTGTTGTTCTAGATGCAGTAGGGATCACAGAGCCGGAGGGGTTGTTGTTCTAGATGCAGGAAGGATCAACGAGCTGGAGGGATTGTTGTTCTAGGTGCAGTATGTAACACAGAGCCGGAGGGATTGTTGTTCTAGATGCAGTGGGGATCATAGAACCGGAGAGATTCAATGTTTCTGCAGAATGCTTTGTGTGTTTTCATTTCTGTTATATGGAAAAATGTTGTAGAGATTTGTTTTAATAAGGCACTATTTCTATAATCCATACTGCAGAAACATCTACTGTACCAGACACAACAACAACAACTGAGCTGATCACCACCACACAAGGTAATATGAGACCATTTCAGTAGTTTAGTGGCTAAATTATTTTATTCTCTCATGAATATTGTTATCAAGTATGTTTGTTATCCATACTGCAGAACCCACTTCTGTACCAGACACAACAACCACAACAACTGAGTTGGTCACTACAACAGAAGGTAATGTTTAAAATTCAAATTCAGGTTTAATATAGGATTAATATTGTATTCCCACATTTCTGTCACATCTTGCTGGACTGGATGCTGTCGGGATCAGAGAAGTAGCAACAGAAGGTTTTTTGTACTAGATGTACTGATCACAGCTGAAACTTGGGGTTTGCTATACGGGATGTAGGGATGGCAGAATGGAAGATAAAAGCATTGCTGGATTGGTCGATGAAGGGATTTTAGAGACAGAGGGATTGTTGTTCTAGGTGCATTAGGGATCACAGAGCCAAGGAATTTGTTGTTCAAGGTGCAGTAAGGATCACAGAGTCAGAGGGATTGTTATTTTACATGCAGTATGAATCACAGAGCCAGAGGAACTGTTGTTCTAGATGCAGTAGGCATCACAGAGCCAGAGGAACTGTTGTTCTAGATGCTGTAGGCATCACAGACTTGAACGGATTGTTGTTCTAGATGCAGTGGGCATCACAGAGCCAGAGACAATGTTTTTCTAGATGCATTATTCATAACAGAGTTGGATGGGTGGTTGTTCTAAATTACGTAGGGATAACAGAGTCAGAGGGATCATTGTTCTAGATGCAGTATGGATCACTGATCAGGAGGGATTGTTGTTCTAGACGCAGTATGTAACACAGGAGGGGTTGTTGTTCTAGATGCAGTGGGGATCACAGAGCCGGAGGGATTGTTGTTCTAGATGCAGTGGGGATCATAGAACCGGAGAGATTCAATGTTTCTGCAGAATGCTTTGTGTGTTTCCATTTCTGTTATATGGAAAAATGTTGTAGAGATTTGTTTTAATAAGGCACTATTTCTATAATCTATACTGCAGAAACAGTATGGATGAAAGAGTCGAAAGGGGTTGTTGTTCTAGATGCAGGAGGAATCAACGAGCTGGAGGGATTGTTGTTCTAGACGCAGTATGTAACACAGAGCCGGAGGGGTTGTTGTTCTAGATGCAGTGGGGATCACTGTTGGGATCAGAGAAGAAGCATCAGTAGGTTTGTTGTACTAGATGTATTGATAACAGGTGAGGACAGGGGTTTGCTGTAAGGGATGTAGGGACTGCAGAGTGGAAGATGGAAGCATTGCTGTATTGTTCGAGGAAGGGGTCATAGAGTCGGAGGGATTGTTCTAGATGCAGTAGGGATCACAACACCATGGGATTTGTCGTTATACATGCAGTAGGCATCACAGAGTTCGTGGTGTTGTTGTTCTATATGCAGTAGAGATCACCGAAATGGAGGAATTGTTCTAGGTGTGGTAGGAATCACAGAGTGGGAGGGATTGTTTTTCTAGATGCCGTAAGAATCACAGAGTCCAAGGTATTGCTGTTCTAGGTGCAGTAGGAGTCACAGAGCCAGAGGGATTGTTCTAGACGCAGTAGGGAACAAGGACACGGAGGAATTGTTGTTCTAGATGCAGTAGGGATCACAGAGCCAGGGGATTTGTCGTTATACATGCAGTGGGGATCACAGAGTCAGAGGAATCTTTGTTCTAGGTGCAGAATGTATCACAGACCTGCAGGGATTGTTGTTCTACATGTGGCAGGGATCACAGAACAGGAGGAATTGAATGTTTCTGCAGAATGCTTTATTGTGCGTTTTCATTTCTGTTATATAGATAAATGTTGTAGAGATTTGTGTTAATCAGGAACTAATTCCATAATCCACACTGCAGAAACATCTACTGTATCAGACACAACAACAACAGCTGAGCTGATCACCACCACACAAGGTAATATGAGACCATTTCAGTAGTTTAGTGGCTAAATTATTTTATTCTCTCATGAATATTGTTATCAAGTATGTTTGTTATCCATACTGCAGAACCCACTTCTGTACCAGACACAACAACAACTGAGTTGGTCACTACAACAGACGGTAATGTTAAAAATTCCAAATTAAGATATAATGTGATATATTTATTGTATTCCCACATTGTCACACCTTGCTGGACTGGATGCTGTTGGGATCAGAGAAGAAGCAACAGTAGGTTTGTTGTACTAGATGTATTGATCACAGCTGAGGACGGGGGTTTTGGTGTATGGGATGTAGGGACTCCAGAGTGGAAGATGGAAGCATTGCTGTATTGATCGAAGAAGGGATCATAGAGTCGGATGGGTTGTTGTTCTGGATGCAGTAGGGATCACAGAGTTGGAGGAATGTTTGTTCTAGATGCACTAGGGATCAAAGAATTGGAGGGATTGTTCTGGATGTACTAGGGATCATAGAGTTGGAAGGATTGTTGTAGATGCAGTAGGTATCACAGATTCAGAGGGAATATTGTTCCAGGTGCAGTACGGATCACAGAGCCAGAGGGATTGTTACTCTAGATGCAGGGCGGGTCACAGAGTCGCAAGTATTGTTGTTCTAGATGCAATAAGGATAAAAGAATTGAAGAGATTTTTGTTCTGGATGCAGTAGGGACCACAGAGTCAGAGGGATTGTTGTTCAAGGTTCAGTCGGAATCATAGAGACAGAGGATTTTTTTGTTCTAGATGCAGTGGGGATCACACAGTCTAAGGGATTGTTGTACAAGGTGCAGTAGGGATCACAGAGCCAGAGGGATTGTTGTAGATGCAGTAGGGATCACAGAGCCAGAGGGATTGTTGTAGATGCAGTAGGGATCACAGAGCCAGAGGGATTGTTGTAGATGCAGTAGGGATCACAGAGCCAGAGGGATTGTTGGTCTAGATGTAGTAAGTATGATAGAGCTAGAGGGATTGAATGTTTCTGCAGAATGCTTATTGTTTGTTTCCATTTCTGTAATATAGATTATTGTTTTATTGTTGTGTAGAGATTTCTGTTAATAAGCCATTAGTTCTATAATCCATACTACAGAAACATCTACTGTACCAGACACAACAACGACTACAATAACTGAGCTGTTCACCACCACACAAGGTAATGAGACCATTTCAGTAGTTTAGTGGCTAAATTGTTTTATTTTCTCATGAATATTGTTAACAAATGTTGTTTATCCATACTGCAGAACCCACTTCTGTACCAGACACAACAACCACAACAACTGAGTTGGTCACTACAACAGAAGGTAAATTTGAATTTTTAACATTCAGATTTAATATGATATTAATATTGTATTCCCACATTTCTGTCACACCTTGCTGGGTGTTGTACTGCATTGTTCTAGATGCAGTAGGAATCACAGAGCCAAAATGATCATTGTTCTAGATGCAGTAGGGATAACAGAATCAGAGGGATCTTTGTTCTAGATGCAGTAGGGATCAAAGAGCCAGAAGCCTCATTATTCTAGATTCAATAGGGATCCAAGAATCAGAGGGATCATTGTTCTAGATGCAGTAGGGATCACAGTGTCAGAGGGATCATTTTTCTAGATGCAGTAGGGAAAACAGAGTCAGATGGATTGTTGTTCTAGATGCAGTAGGGATCACAGAGTTGGAGGGATTGTTGTTCTAGATGCAGTAGGGATCATATATCTAGAGGGATCATTGTTCTAGATGCAGTACAGATCACAGAGTCAGAATTAGCATTGTTCTAGATATATTAGGGATCACAGAGTCAGAGGGCTTGTTGTTCTAGATGGAGTAGGGATTACAGAGCCTGAGGGATTGTTGTTCTAGATTCAGTAGGGATCATAGAGCTTGAGCATTTGCTGTTCTAGATGCACTAGGGAAAACAGAGTCAGATGGATTGTTTTTCTACATACAGTAGGGATCACAGAATCAGAGGGATCTTTGTTCTAGATGCAGTAGGGATCACAGAGCCAGAGAGATCATTATTCTAGATGCAGTAGGGATCACAGAGCCAGAGGGATCATTGTTCTAGATGTAGTAGGGAAAACAGAGTCAGATGGATTGTTGTTCTAAATGCAGTAGGGAAAACAAAGTCAGATGGATTGTTGTTCTAGATGCAGTAGGGATCACAGAGTTGGAGGGACTGTTGTTCTAGATGTAGTACGGATTACAGAGCTGGAGGGATTTAATGTTTCTGCGGAATGCTTTATTGTTTGTTTTTGTTTCTGTAATATAAATGAATGTTGTAGAGAAGAGTTCACTAATAGGCAGACTGCGGGCAGAGTCCGGACCCAGACACCGTTCTGTGCTGACCTGTACCTATAAACGATAAACTGTGGAGAATTATTTAATTTCGATGTGGTGATCCTCGCTTAATCAGGCCAACTTTTCGAATCATTACACTCTTAGAAATAAAGGCATGAAACGGTCACTGGGGCAGTACCCCTTTTGTCTCTGGGGTGGTACCCTCAAAGGTACATCTCAGTATCTTTAGTCAGGTAACATAACTGAACCATAATCCACTGAAATGATATTTTCTTACTTGTACTGTCTCCACACAACCCGCCTCGCCTCCAGGCGTTTTATTTTATTGTTCTGTTTTAAAATATTTGATTATGAAAAGGTGTGTAAATGTACTTTTCCAGTGGGAGAAACTACTTCAGTAAACAGTATATTGCACTGAATCATGAAACACGTTAAACATTATGATGTTCTGGACCTTCACTTGAGGAAATTTTCTCTAACTGGACCTTATTGAATTTTAATTTAAGACCCCTGTTGTAGAGATTTGTTTTAATAAGGCACTATTTCTATAATCTATACTACAGAAACATCTACTGTATCAGACACAACTACAACAATCACCACCACACAAGGTAATATGAGACCATTTCAGTAGTTTAGTGTCTAAATTATTCTATTCTCTCATGAATATTGTTATCAAATATGTTTGTTATCCATACTGCAGAACCCACTTCTGTACCAGACACAACAACCACAACAACTGAGTTGGTCACTACAACAGAAGGTAATGTTAAAAATTGATATTTTAAGTTTATAAAATGCATCACTAAATAAGTAATTTTCAAGCTTTTACTTGATTTATTTTGATGGAAAATCTAACCTGACCAGCCAGACTCTAGTTGACAGACCCGGTGTAATTTAGTCCTGATACATCATGTAAAAATGTGTGTACTGAGATGGTGATTAAATAGCGTTTTGTACTTGTTATATCTGTGTTTTTATTACAGAAGCATCTCCTGTAATAGACACAACAACCTCAGTAACAGAATGGATCACCACCACACAAGGTGATGTGTAATTTCCCATTGACAGACTCTCATCCACAGCTAGAACTCTGTAATCAAATGAGCTTGTCTTTATATGTTCTGCAGAAACATCTACAGTAACAGACTCAATGTCACCTGCAACAGGAAACTTGATCATCACAACACAAGGTAAATCAATTCAGTCCTGATTTATTGTTTTTGTACATGTACTACATGGCAAAAGTATTTGGTGCATGTGGAGTATCTCATTACAAACCAAAGGGTATTAATAGTGAGTGTGAAACTTTGCTGCAGTAACAGCCTCTGCTCTTCTGGGGAGGCTTCATGCTAGAGTTTGGAACACTGCTGTGAGATTTTTATTGCATTCAGCCACAAGATTATTAGTGAGGTCAAGTACTGGGTGATAAGGCCTGGATCACAGTCTACATTCCAGTTGATCCCCAAAGGTGTTGGATGGGGTTGACGTCAATACCACACCAAACTCTTCAAACCAGAGGTGTCATCCCACTGGAACAAGGATCTTCTCCAAACTTTTCCACACAACTGAAAGCAAAAACTATTCATGCGTGATTCTCTGATATCTCAAGTGCATGTAAACGCACTCAGTGTCACAGCAGGTAGGATACACTACATAGACAAAAGTATTGGGATGCTCCTCTTAATAACTGAGTTCCAGTGTTTCAGCTACACTCATTGCTAACAGGTGTATACAATCAAGCACACAGCCTTGCAGACTCAAAGGACAAAGACTGGCAGTACAGAGTCAAACTGAAGAGATCAGAGCTTTAAACATGTACTGTCCTAGGATGCCACCTCTGACATAAGTCACACACATTTCAGTGCTGCTAGATCTGCCCCAGATAACAGTAAGTGCTATTAATGTGAAATAGAAGCGGCTTGGAGCAACAACAGCTCAACCACAAAGCGGTAGACCATGCCAACTCACAGAGCAGGACCACCGAGTGCTGAAGAGCACAGTATCTATCCTCTGTTGAATCACTTGAGTTCCAAACTGCCTCTCGAACTTTAAAGTTTGATGGAGGAGAGATGATGATATGGACTTTTTTTCAGGGGTTGATCTAGAGCCCTTGTTCCAGTGAAGAGGATATTAATACTTCAGCACCTTTTGGACAATTGTAGCTTCCAACTTTGTGGGAACAGTTTGGGGAAGAACCTTCTTTTCCAACATGACTGAGCCCCAGTGCACAAAGCAGCCCCATAAAAGCCTGGCTGGGTGAGTTTGGTGTGGAAGAACTTGACTGACCTTCACAGAGTCCTGATCTCATCCCCATGCTCTTCTAGATGAATGGGCACAAATTCACACAGACTCTCTCCAAAATCTTGTAGGAAGCTTCCCAGAAGGGTGGAAGCTGTTAGAGCTGCAAAGTGAGATCAACTCCATATTAATTTCCATGGGTTTAGAATGGGATTCATAAAAGCTCCTGTAGGTGTCCCAATACTTTTGTCCATATAATGTGTCTTTGGACAAAGGCACACAAACAAAATCAAACTAATTGATATTAATTTTACCAATGAATCCTGGGCAAGCCACTGGGAATTTTAATACTGTTACTAATTTGCTCAATTGAATATATTACAGATTTGTGTTTCTAGAATGAGTGGCTCAGCTTACTGTAGTAGAGCTTCTGTAAGTAACCTAGTTTTGTAAGATTTCCTGCAGAAGATGTAGTCGGGTGATAGAGCTCGTTATCGCCAACATGTTCATACGTCGTTGTTTAATTGAACCGTGTAATCAGTAAATAAGATAATTTTAGTTGGGTGAGCAAATTTTGAAATGCTGTCTTTCATCAGATACAACACAACCACCAACAACAACTACAACAGCAAAAACAACAACTACAACAACAGCAAAAACAACAACTACAACATCTACAACTACAACTACAACAACCACACAAGCCGGTGAGTGGTGACCAACATGTAAACACAGCTGTTCAAAAAGTATGTCTGAATACTACTCAGAATCTATTAGCCAGTCAGAGTGCATGGCTGAAGCTGATCTAATATGTACCGCAGGGCTGCATTCAGCCCCAACAAAACATAGCAAAGTGTTTATTTAAGCGGAACTGATAATGCACTGAACATTCTGTGTTATGCAGTCATGGCAGCTGAGAAGACCAGTCTTAAAGTCCTTCTAGCTTATTGTATTAAAAAACTTGATGACAAACATGTTTTCTAATGTTCTCAGTAGTTGTGTACACCAGGCTGCTGTGGCTGAAACTGTAGACAATTTTATAGACAAGTCTATTGTGTGCGTTGCCTTTTTAATGTGGCAGGGTTTATATACATGTCATATACTACTGATTGTTCAGAAGCCAACGTTGTTGGGCAGCCCATGTAACCTGGCCAGGCTCAGCCCGAAGAGGCAATGTGGGGAGACCATGTGGGCCCACCACCCACAAGGTCAAGCATGGGGGAGCGGTGCAGTGCTGTATAGGAGGTTGCAGGGAGGCCCTTGGTGGCCTAAGTCCCTGTGGCAGAAACTGGCTCTTGGTGCAAGGAATGTAACCTCAATGGGGGGAAGGAGCCAAGCTTGTGTGGGAGGTTGAGAGGTACCAACTAGATATAGTTGGGCTCACCTCCACCCACAGTGTCGGCTCTGGAACCAAACTCCTGGGTGGGGGTTGGTCCCTCTCCTACTCAGGGGTTGCACAAGGTGAGAGGTGCCAGACAAGTGTGGGGATACTCATGAATCCCTGACTGGTGGCAGTGCAGTTGGAGTTTGTCCCAGTGGACGAGAGGGTCGCCTCAATGAGAATTAAAATCGCAGAGAGGAAAACTCTGACTGTTGTCTGTGCATGTGGACCACACATTCTTGGAGGGAGTGGGTGGGGTTCTGGAAAAGGTCCCACCTACTGACTCCATAGTCTTACTGGGAGACTTTGATGCTCATGTTGGCAAAGACTGGGAGACCTGGAGAGGCGTGATTGTGAAGAACGGCCTGCCCGATCTAAACCCGAATGGTGAATTGTTATTGGACTTCTGTGCCAGGCATGAATTGTCCATAACGAACAGCAAGGATGTTCATAAGTTTGCATGGTACCAGAGCTCCTTGGGTCAAAGGTCACTGATCAACTTTGTTGTCATTTCATCTGACTTGGGACCATATGTTCTGGACACAAAGGTGAAGAGAGGTGCTGAACTGTCAACTGATCACGATATGGTGGTGAGTTGGATCAGATGGCAAGGAAAACTGATGGACAGACCTGGTAGGCCCAAGCAAATAGTGAGGGTGTGCTGGGAACGACTGTCTGAGGCCCCTGTTTGGAATGATTTCCACTCCCAACTCCAGAAGAGATTGTCTCATGTGCCGGAGGAGGTAGGGGACATGGAGTCTGAATGGACCCTGTTCAAAACCACCATTGTGGAAGCTGCCAGGCATAGCTGTGGCCAAAAGCTTGTGGGTGCCTGTCAGGGCGGTAACCCAAGAACCCCCTGTTGGACACCAGTGTTGAGGTAGGCAATCAAGCTGAAGAAAGAGGCCTTTAGGTACTCCCAACTCAGCAGATATGTAACGACAGGCAAAAAAGGTGGCAGCCGCAATGGTGGCAGAAGCAAAATCCAGGGCATGGGAGGAAAAAGACTTTTGGTCAGCCTCAAGAAGGTTCTGGACAACTGTCCAGCAACTCAGGAGTGGTCAGGTTGGCTGTGCCCAAGCTGTATTTGGCAAGGGTGGAGAAACTCTGACTTCAAATGATGATATTGTCGATCGGTGGAAGGAGCACTTTGAAGAACTCATTAATCAGGGCCAGAGGCTTCTGGTGTGTCAAGCTCCATTTCTCTGGTACCAGGGGTGGATGAGATTCATCCAGAGATGCTTAATGCTCTGGATATTGTGAGGCTGTTGTGGCTAACACACCTCTGCAATATTGCATCGAACTCGGGAACAGTACCCTTGAACTGGCCGACCAGGGTTGTGGTCCCTATTTTTAAAAAAGGGGACCAGAGGGTGTGCGCTGACTATCAGGGTATCACACTGCTCAGCCTCCCTGGGAAAGTCTATGCCAAGGTGCTGGAAAGGAGACTTCAGTTAAACAATAGTTTAACCTCAGATTGAGGAGGAACAATGTGGATTCTGTCACGGCCGTGGAACAATGGACCAGCTTTTCATCCTCTCACAGATTGTTGAGGGGGCATGGTAGTTTGCCAACCCAGTCTATATGTGTTTTGTGGATTTGGAGAAGGCTTAAGACCGTGTTCCCTGAGATATCTTGTGGGAGGTCCTCCGGGAGTATGGGGTGCCGGGGCTACTTTTCTGGGCCATTCAATCTCTGTGCTCCCAGAGTGAGAGCTGTTTCTGTACTCGACATTAAGTCAGACTGTTTCACTGTTACCTGCCTTCCGCCCGAAGACTGCTGAGATAGGCTCCAGCTCCCCCCCGCGACCCTGACGGAGAAGCGGCTTAGAAAATGGATGGATGGATGGATGGATGTTTCACTGTTAGCGTTGGACTCCACCAGGGTTGTGCCCTGTCTCCATTCCTATTCATGATATTCATGGACAGAGTGACAAGGCATAGCCAGAGTCAGGAGAGCATTATGTGTGGAGGCTAGAGGGTGGCATCTCTGCTATTTGCAGATGTTGTTCTTTTGGCTGAATCACATGGATGCCTCCAGCGCTCACTGGAGCGGTTTGAGGTGTGAAGCGGTTGGTGGATCTGCACCTCTGAGTCCATGGTCTTGGCCCAGAAAAGGATGGCATGTCCACTCCAGGTAAGGGAAAAGGACTTGCCCCAGGTGGAGGAGTTTAAGTATCTCAGGGTCTTGTTGACGAGTGATGGAAAGAGGGATGATGAGATCGGCTGCAGGCTGGAACAGGCGGCAGCAGTAATGCAGTCACTGTACCGGACTATAGTGGTGAAGAGGAGCTGAGCCATAAGGCAAAACTCTCTGTTACCGGTCGGTCTACATCCTGACCCTCACATATGGTCATGAGCTCTGGGTAATGACTGAAAGAATGAGATCGCGAATACAAATGGTGGAAATGAGCCTCTTTGCAGGGTGGCAGGCTACACTCTATTTGATAGGGTGAGGAGGTCAGCCATCTGGGAAGAGCCCAGAGTAGAGCCGCTACTCCTCCGCATTGAGAAGATCCGGATGTCCCCCAGATGGGTGGGGGTGTACCAGGCACGGCCTAGCGAGACAAGATCCTGGGGTTGTCCTAGGACTTGATGGAGGGATTATATCTCCAAGTTGGCCTGGGAGTGACTTGGGGTCCCTGGGAATGAGCTGGAGGAAGTTGTGGGGGAACAGGGTCGTCTGGGATTCTTTGCTCTCTCAACTGCTACCATGAGACTATGCTCTCTGGACTAAGCGGTTAATGACGATGATGATGATGATGATGATAATGATGTTCAGAAGCTCAGCACTGACTGGTCAGTAGGCTGCCCTTAACTGTTCAGAAGCCTGCCCCTGATTGGTCAGAGCGCTGCCCCATATTTGTTTAGAAGGCTGACCCGATTGGTCAGAAGCTCAACCTTGATTGGTCACAAGCTCAGCGTTAATTGGTCAAAGGACTGTTCCTGTTTGGTCAGAAGGCTCTGCCTAATTAGTCAGAAGCCTGTCTCTGATTGCTCAGAAAGCTGTTTCCAATAAGGCTGTTTGATATTAGTTGGAATTGGTTGATTGGTCAGAAGGCTGGCTTTGATTTT
Organism: Pygocentrus nattereri; assembly: GCF_015220715.1. NCBI lineage: Eukaryota > Metazoa > Chordata > Actinopteri > Characiformes > Serrasalmidae > Pygocentrus > Pygocentrus nattereri. The sequence goes on along the minus strand of NC_051239.1, from coordinate 3,368,585 downwards.
TTAGAGGCTCAGCCCTGATTGGTCCAAGATCTGTTTATGATCCAAAACTCTGAATTTGTCTGTCCTGGAGCAGGTTAGGTGTGCACTGGCAGTGTATTTTGGGAATACAGTGATCCATTGTGAGGCAGAAATTTGGGATTAGGTTGAATCATGATTTAAGTTCACTAGATAAGGAACAAGTTCTGCTCATTTAGCTATGGCTGCATATTTTTATATGGAGTATGATTATATTGTTTTAAGCCTGTTTGCTAAATGGATATAAAACTATATTCCAATAATTTCTGTACCATTCAATAAATATTCAGCATGAATTCATGTTGAGGTTAAAGCCACAGTGCATTCATATAACACAATATATTTTAATGGTTTATTGATATTTCATATATCACTGTAGAGATTTTACAGTGTGCTCTCTTTATTTTACAGCTCTTACCACCTCATTGTCATTACGTTTAAATGAGGCTTTTGACTTGAGTCTGCAAGATTCCAGCAGTGCCAAGTACCAGCAATATAAATCTCAAATTGAGGCAGTGGTAAGAAGTGGTTCTGTGTGATGATTTACATGTTTAAAGCCACCTGATGTTTTAAAATCACTGGATGAAAACAGATGGTATTTGATTTTAGCAACATGAAGAAACAAGCAGCATTTTGATTTTCACCATTTGTTTATTACTGACCGCAGGACAGTGTGCTGCACTGTACATTTATGTCAGACAAAGTCAGACAAAAAAAAAAATCTATGTTTAGACAAAGAATTAAAAACACAATTAATATGAGGAGCAAAATAGACAAATTGACTTTATCTGTGCTGAACAACAGTAAATGATTTTCAGTGATTAAAATTAGAATCATTTTTCTATACGTTATTAGTCTTCTGTTATACGGTTTCAGATTTAAACACTGATAGTGTTTAGTGCTTTAGATGTGTCCAGTTTTAGAGTTTGTAGCCATTAAAATGTCCACTGCAAAAAGCAGACTCAGTGGTGCAGCTCACTGTTCTCAGAGTTTGGGGTTTAGTTTGGGGTTTAGTTTGATGTTTATTTTGGGGTTTAGGTTAAGGTTTAATTTGAGGTTTAGTTTTGGGTTTAGTTTGAGGTTTAGTTTGGGGTTTAGTTTGAGGTTTAGGTTGAGGTTTAGTTTGAGGTTTAGTTTGAGGTTTAGTTTGGGGTTTAATTTGAGGTTTAGGTTGAGGTTTAGTTTGGGGTTTAGTTTGAGGTTTAGTTTGGGGTTTAGTTTGAGGTTTAGGTTGAGATTTAGTTTGGGGTTTAGTTTGGGGTTTAGTTTGAGGTTTAGTTTGGGGTTTAGTTTGAGGTTTAATTTGAGGTTTAGTTTGGGGTTTAGTTTAAGGTTTAGTTTGGGGTTTAGTTTTGGATTTATTTTAATGCTAAGTTTGAGGTTTAATTTGGGGTTTATTTTGAGGCTTAGTTTGAGGTTTAATTTGGGGTTTAGTTTTGGATTTATTTTAATGCTAAGTTTGAGGTTTAATTTGGGGTTTATTTTGAGGTTTAGTTTGGGGTTTAGGTTGAGGTTTAGTTTGATGTTTGGTTGAGGGTTTTGTTAGTGGTATAGTTTGAGGTTTAATTTGGGGTTTATTTTGAGGCTTAGTTTGAGGTTTAATTTGGGGTTTAGGTTAAGTTTGGGGTTTAGCTTGATGTTTAGTTTAAGGTTTGGGGATTACTTTGGGGTTTATTTTAATGCTTACTTTGAGGTTTATTTTGAGGTTTAGTTTGGGGTTTAGGTTGAGGTTTAGTTTGATGTTTGGTTTAGAGTTTATTTTAATCCTTAGTGTGAAGTTTAGATTAAGGTTTAGTTTGGTGTTTAGTTTTGGGGGTTTAGTTTTTTATGCTTAATTTGAAGTGTAGTTTGAGATTTAATTTGACGTTTAGTTTGAGGTTTTCTTTGGGGTTTACTTTGTGATTTAGGCTGAGATTTATTTTGGGGTTTAGTTTTAGGCTTGGTTTGTGGTTTATTTTAAGGTTTGTTTGATGTTTAGTTTGGGGTTTAGTTTGGGATTTAGTTGAGGGTTTAGCATTATCTATCTGTACTATATTTGTAGGCTGTGAGTCAGTGCACAGCTTCTGTTTGTTGAGAAATCCACTATTACGTGAAAGTTTAATCATATGTGTATATTTTTGAATGCAGCTCATGAAAAGTTATAGAAATATACCTGGCTTTCGTTCGGTTACTGTCACTGGCTTCAGGTAAGATCTTTTTTAAGCTCTTGCTTTTTTGAGGCATGTAATCTGATCTGCAGCTGAAGGTGTTCATGTGTTTGAGCAGGTCTGGGAGTGTGATTGTGGAGTTCAGTCTTCAGCTGGATCCCTCGACGGACAGTAGCATCATCACTTCAGATCAGACAAACCAGGACATCAAAAACAACCTGCAAAATTCTGGTTTCCAGACATCAGAAAATTCAGTTTCTCAAAGTGGTACAACGATACACTCTTTAAAGTGCTGTTTCACACTTTACAGGAAACACTAAACACATTTAAGAGCTTTTAGCTGCATTTGATTGTTTACTTTGTTCAATTGCTACTACTTGTTTTGGTATAAACATTAATGTTTCTGCTACTGTATTTTCATAGCACACTAATTTTTCACTGAGCGTTAAAGTGAACATTCATGATGTTATTGTGTGCAACCTCAGCTTCACTGTGTTCATGCTCTTCACAGAAGAGACAACATTTATGGAAGCTTCCACAGTGTATCCGGGCGATGACATGGTGCTGACGTGTAATGCCAACGGGGGCGTTCAGGGGACTGTTCAGTGGAGAGCCAAGGGAACCGTATTACAGGATGATTCACACTATGTGTTCTCGGCAGGAAGGCGGACGCTCACAGTGAAAGGTGTCACCCCCAGTGATAACGGTGAGCTTCCTTCCGCTATGATGGCAGCACTGCTTGACCACATCTTACTGAATTTTCTCATGCTGATGTCAGTAGAACTGACGCTGTTAATGCAGAGGAAATCACACCTAAGACTGATTGACAGACGCTTTACGGCTGCTGTTTATTGTGCTGGTGTTAGTAAACACTGTTTTTCTCTCCAATAGGTCGTTATGAATGTCAGTACAGTACAAGCAGTGGACTCCATATCCTGTGGGACGACATTGACTACATCAAGCCTTACCCCAATATTCAAACAAGTCCTAACAGGTCTTATAAGTGTCAGCCTAGTAATCTTGTTCAGCTCACCTGCTGTGTGTATGTGGATTATGACGTGCAGCTGGTAAACGACAAAGATCAAATTCTACCTTCCAGTGAGCTCCTGTCTTCATTTTCTACAGAGGCTGATAGTCATTTAACCACAGCAATTAAATATAACAGAATTTCTTATTACACTGAGATTCTTTTTTTTGTTTACAGCTCAGTCTTTGCAGCCTGATTTACAGCAAAAGTGCATCCAATACTCCTTCTCAGTAACACAAAGCTGCGGTTCAACACTGAAGTTCCTTTGCAGACTTGCCCATGGAAATTTACAAACATTCTCATACAGTTCAAGAACAATAGAGCTGAAGATTTCCGCAGCTCTTCCAGTTTCATCTGCCAACGCACGTACGTCAGCTGACCTGTCTAACTCACCTGCTTGTTCTTTCTGCATCACGCTGTCAGGTCCGTCTTTAAGTCTTGGTGAATTCCTCTTCACTCTGTTGCAGCTGTGACATGTGAGGATGAAGTGTACGGGTTTGGTAACGTGGGAGACACCGGTGTTGGACAGTGTGATGCTACTGAAGTGGGCAGTAAAACTGCGAAGTGTGGAGACGATGGAAAGTGGAAAACTGTCCAAAACAACTGCGTCCTTCGAGTCTTTCAAATGCTGAAACAAGAATCTCAGGTAATGTCAACTGTTACCATAGTACCAAAGTACTTTACATTGATAAATTAAGTTTAGATGCTTGTGTGACGAGCATTGTGTGCTGGACGAGGCAGGAGGCGGTGGGTATAACTGCTAGTCTAGTTTACTAAACTGAAAACACTCACCGACGACCAAAACAGCAAACCAAACAAACTGAGGACAGAAACAGTGGAGAATAAACACCACCGTTACAGCTGTGACCGGAATTCTGCGAGGAGGTATTCCTTAAAGGAGCCTTGTTGTAAACACATGGAGAGCTAGCGCTAACAGTTCGAGCTGGACTGTGTCCTGAATAGGAGCTGTAGGCTAAGATAAGCACTTCAGCAAGTCTGAGCTTCGACTTGCCTGAGTTCTTTGGAGCAAATCGATCAGGGTTTGTGCTGCAGAGCAGTGAAGCAAGAGAGATCTATTATTATTATTATTATTATTATTATTATTATTATTATTATTATTATTAAGCCAAAGTCTATTCACTGAATAAAAACATAATCCATATGTTAGTTTTCACTTACTAGTGACTCAGCCTGGTAGATTTGCAGAGCACAAAATATTTGGCTAGTATTTTGTTTGATTCCAGTCAGGAATGAAAAGCTGTGTATTTTTAAACAGTTCTATTTGGTTTTCCGATCTGTTTAGATGAGCGCTGGAATAAACAGCAAGATTGTCCACCCTGGTGAAAAACCAAACCATTACGTTTTTCTGTTGGTTCCTGATGGTTTTCTAATGTGTTTTGCTATTTTAATGGGTTGATATCACAGTGTAAAGAATCCTAATGGTTTAAAAGGTGACCAATGGCTGATTCTAAATGGATGTGATGGTTATCTAATGGGATCTAAAGATTTTCTACAGGAAACTAGTGCAAAAAACCATTAAGCCAATTCCCGTTACAGAGCAAAACTATTCGATTTTAATCCTAATGGTTTTGAATGGTCCAGGGCAGGATTAGTGGGTCTGTTTGAGTAATGAAACTTCAAAACTGCACTGGACCAGAATTCTGCATCTGTTTTATTCCAAAAGGAATTTTTTACATATTTCTTTATCTTGCCTGAGAGAAACAGCAGCCAAAGACGGCAGATTTAGCAGTGAATCCGCGGATTCTCAGTTTTTTATTCCTGTGGATTCTGAATTCAAACTAAAACCCCATCCCCTTTCGAGCAAGCGCTGAGAGTTCCTTGTTTCAGGATATTTTGCTGTCTGCATTTCCATCTTTGTCTTTATAGGACTTGGATACAAACTCTGTAAAACAATTTGTGATAAAAGTTGCGAATGCCACACAAGAGCATGTTGGACAAGTCACCACTTCCCCTGGCACCGTTGCAACCATCGTAACCCTGCTTAACACGATCACTGTTGTCTCACAAAGCATTCAGGTTGACCAGGTTGTAATTCATGTGAGTAAAAATAAAGAACTTTTAGTTAAACGCACCTGGTGCTGAGGTGGTGGGAGATACCTGCACCAGCGTTTAAATACAGTTCTTCCATAATGTGGCCAGATGTCTTGCAGTCGTGTTTATGCCATTACATTTTCACCCATGAGATTTTTTCACCTTCCAGGTTTTCCTACAAACACTGGATGTCATCACATCTCCTGCAACACAAAACACTTGGAATGAATTAAATAACAGCCCTGAAAGCAAAGGAACCAGCTCTTTACTCCTGATGTCTTTGGAAAATATCATTAAAAGTGTCTCAAGCGACGTCTCTGATTTTACAACCAACACCACAGAGTTTAGAAAGGGCACCATCTCTAACGAGCCCTTCAACCAGACTTTTGGGAATGACTCAACAGCCACGATATTCGTCCCCAACACCATTCTGACCACGAACGTTACGATCACTTCTGTTGCCTTCTTTAATCTGAGCTTCATCCTGCCACCCAGAAACAACACTGTGAATGAGACTTCGGGGGCCGTCGTTAACGGAATCATTGTTTTGGTCTCTGTGAGTAAGAACAACAGTATTCACAACACCACACTGACCTTCAGAAAACTCGATGCTACTAATAAATTGGCAAATGCTGACTGTGTTTTCTGGAACTTTGATCTTTTCGACGCTATCGGAGGATGGGACTCGTTTGGCTGTAAGCGGAAGTCAGATCTGAACGGAATCATTACGTGCGAATGTAATCACACCACCTCCTTCTCTATCCTGATGTCTCCGGGCGGCGTGGACAGCGTCCCTCTGTCCATCATCACATATGTTGGTGTGGCCATATCGATGGCCAGCTTGGTGTTGTTCCTTCTCATTGAGGCCATCTTCTGGAAGCCCATCACCAGAGGCTCCAGCAGCCCGATTCTATATTTGCGACATGTTTCCTTGGTAAACATTGCTGTGTCACTCCTGATCGCCAACATTTGGTTTATTATTGGGGCAGCTATCTCAGAGTCTGCCCCATCGGTACCGATTAACCCCTGCAGCGCAGCGGCCTTCTTCATCCACTTTTTCTACCTTGCTCTTTTCTTCTGGATGCTGGTGTCTGCTCTTCTGCTCTTGTACAGCATCCTGGTGGTTTTCTCTCGCATGTCCAAGAGCGCCATGATGGCGATTGCCTTCTGTGTGGGCTACGGAGCTCCGCTCATCATCTCCGTCGTCACCGTGGCATCAACAGCTGGGGGAGGAACCTACATCACAAAGGAAGGAGCTTGCTGGCTGAACTGGAAAGAGTCTAAAGCTCAGCTGGCCTTCGTAATTCCTGCCCTGGCCATAGTGTTCATCAACTTCCTCGTCATGGTTGTGGTCCTGTACAAAATGCTGAGGAAAAGAGTGGGAGAAAGAAGCGGCGATGATAAGAACGCCATGGGAGTCATCGCTCGCTTCGTGGCTGTATTGACCCCAGTTTTCGGCCTCACCTGGGGGTTCGGCTTGGGCCTCATGATTAGCCCTGAAAGCTTAGCGCTGCACTACCTGTTTGCCATCTTAAACTCTCTGCAGGTATAAACACACTCACCCTGTAATCAAAAGTAACTGTAAGAGCACAATTCTAACAGGAATCATTTAAAAAGTCGTTCCTGTTGTAAACATAAAAAAACAAACTGTCATTTCCAAATTCTTTTCTTACCTGCTGTCGTGTATTTCAGGGATTCTTCATCGCGGTGCTCGGGACGCTGTTCGATAAGAAGGTGTGTGTGCTGATGCTCATGTCACTCCCTCTGTTGGCAGCTTGTTGGTCCTGATTTGAGGTTTGATGTTTTTGTCCTTCTTTTGCCTGCAGCTTTTAAAGACAGTCAAACAAAAACTAAGAATTGGGTCGAGATCCAGTGGCACATTCGTAAGTTTATTTCTTGGTTCTGTCGTTGATAAAGTACTGAAGGAGAATTTTACAGATGTTCAAATATTACATTCTATTGCAGACTTCGATGAGCACGACCAACAGGACAGGGTCCACTGCAGCTATATGAAAATATCCTCCAGCAGTGAGTACAAATTTATTATTGTTATTTTTGGTTTTGAGAGTTTTTGTTCTTTATTTCTGTAAATGTGATATTTTGTGTTTTCCAGATGCTGCAAAGTTGGAGGATCTTCTGTCCTTTCGTTCTTCTGAATCACTGTTTTTAATCACATATAATGGTTAGGTTTCAGGTTAATAAATAAATAATCAGTTTTCAGATCATCAGTAGGAGAAACAGTAGATGAGTCTAGAATGATGAACAGATCTGGAGAAGTTTCTTCACTGAATGATAAATCTATAGAACATCCAGAATTAGGTTCTAATAAAATTAATATCCAGAATGAAGTTCTAATAAAATGAATGTCCAGAATGACGTTCTAATAAAATTAACGTCCACAATGAAGTTCTAATGAAGTTCTAACAAAATGAATATCCAGAATAAAGTTCTAATAAAATTAATGTCCTGAATGAAGTTCTAACAAAATGAATATCCAGAATAAAGTTCTAATAAAATTAATGTCCAGAATGAAGTTCTAATGAAGTTCTAACAAAATGAATATCCAGAATAAAGTTCTAATAAAATTAACATCCAGAATAAAGTTCTAATAAAATTAATGTCCAGAATAAAGTTCTAATAAAATTAATGTCCAGAATAAAGTTCTAATATAATTAATATCCAGACTGAAGTTCTAATAAAATTAACGTCCAGACTGAAGTTCTAATGAAGTTCTAACAAAATGAATATCCAGAATAAAGTTTTAATATAATTAATATCCAGAATGAAGTTCTAATAAAATTAACACACACACCAGTTTTGACTGGACAGACCAGAAAAACTCAAAACTCTTAAAATGGGATTTTTTTTATTGACATGAAATTAATAAATAATAATCTGATACAAATACATCATAACTTATTATGAATAGTGACAAATCAATAAATACTTGTGTGCACAAATGTTACATTCAGTACTCAGATGGTAGAAGCTGGAGTTGAGGAGTGGTTGTGATTATTTCTCTAGATGATTCTTTAATAAACTGTCTGTTTCTGCACTTCTGTGTTTTTATATTGTGTCTTTATATCATAATCAGATGAAAATTGAAAACTAAATCAGAAATTATTGCCAGATTTTACTTTTACATCAGTCTGATAGAACGACTACATTAACTGTTAGGTTAGTGACCCGCGATCACATGATCAATAATGCAGTTTAAATCCTTCTGAAATAACTACGTGTGAAGTGCAGTTTCTCTCGGTGGTCTTTATTGTCAGCCAGGGGGCGCTGTATGGTTTCTGAAGGACTAAGTCCAGGTCTGGGTCACCATGTCCAGCACTATCCAAATCAGCCTAGACGGAGTTTTCCTGGCCGTAATTCTTATACGGTGGAGACGATTTCCAGCACCTGCCGATCAGAAGAGCAGAGACGTGTGAGGATCACGACGTTGATGGTATTTGCAATATTTATTCACAAAATAATTAAAGAAGAATATGATCAATCCCTGTGAAGTCACCAATAACCAACCGATCAATCATCTCACACTTTACTGTATTTTCAGGTGTGGATGGCATCTGAAACATTTAGGCTTTTATCTTCATTCATTTCTGATATAGAAAAGTGGGCATGGCCTTAGATTTAAAAATATAATGTCACAATATGTCACTTGTGTTATAAATAACTTTGATCTCATCAGAATTGATTAGATGGCACAAAACGAGTTGATCAGTATCTCCTCGTACAGGTTTGGATCATTTCTTGGAAATTTCTTCCAGTGGAGAAAAGAGGAAATTAGATTAGGTTCAGATTTAAAATTCTTAATAAATTCGTCCCAAAAAACCTGCCTGAATATTTTAACCCTGTAAGAGCACGACTGCACGACGAGATGGAGCGGAGCACAACAAATCACACAGCTTTCAGACTTATTTATTAGTCAAGATACGGTTTCAGATACGGTATTAAAGGAGCTTTTAAAACGGTCTTTTAAAAAGTGGCAGATAAATATGCGACGTGTGACTTTATAGCAGTTTTTATTCTCCGTTCCTGTTTGACTGTTACACTCTGTCAGCAGGACGTCTGTTATGGGGACTACAGTGGAAATAAGCCTGAAGGTGTTTTATCTTCAACACATTTTTGAGTGGTTGTCAATTCTGTATGAATGTGGTGTTGTTAGTATTTTATCTTGTTGTCTAATAAAAAATTTTAATCATCATGATTTTTCCAGATTGAAAATCAGAAACACATTTCTGACATTCTAAAAGATCTGGTTTACCTCGGTGGACAGTCAGAGAACCAAACTCACTCCAGTAGCACAAAAACATGCAGACTGTAACTCGGTGTCTTCTGTTTTGGTAGTTAAACACAAATATAGGGAAACCAAATGATAACAACTTAGCAAAGCTTGATGAGCTGATCTGACATTGTTAATCAGGAACTTTTCTAAAATGAGTAGTTCAAAGGTGGAATTGATCCACATTACATGCATCGGTGGTCATGAGTGAGGGGTCAGTAATATTGACCACTGCTGTGGTTGTTCAGGTAAGTTGGACCTTGGTTAGTCTGGGTTACCTTTTCTTGTAGCAAATGTAGGAGATCACAGCAATGCAGCCCAGCAGCAGCAGAACTCCACACGTGATACCGATGATCTCCTCAGGCTGTGTGGGGCTCAAAATTACAAACAGAACGTGCTCACAGCGCGGACCTGAGAACGTCGGGGCACACCTGAGGAACCACAAACATTCCTTTACTGTTTCAATTAATTTAAAACATTTTTTTAAAACAATTAAAACAATTCAGTGTCTACTATGAATTATTCAGTGTCTACAACCCCAATTCCAGTGAAGTTGGGACGTTGTGTAAAACATAAATAAAAACAGAATACGATGATTTGCAAATCCTTTTCAACCGATATTGAACTGAATACACTACAAAGACGAGATATTTAATGTTCTAACGGAAAATCTTTATTGTTTTTGGCAAATATTCACTCATTTTCAATTTGATGCCTGCAACACGTTCCAAAGAAGTTGGGACAGGGGCACCAAAAGACTGGGAAAGTTGAGGAATGCTCAAAAAACACCTGTTTGGAACATTCCACAGGTGAACAGGTTAATGGGAAATAGGTGAGTGTCATGATTGGGTATAAAGGGAGCATCCCTGAAAGGCTCAGTCGTTCACGAGCAAGGACGGGGCGAGGTTCACCACTTTGAACAACTGCGTGAGCAAATAGTCCAACAGTTTAAGAACGTTTCTCAATGTGCGACTGCAAGGAATTTAGGGATTTCATCATCTACAGTCCATAATATCATCAAAAGATTCAGAGAATCTGGAGAAATCTCTGCAAGTAAGCAGCAAGGCAGAAAACCAACACTGAATGCCCGTGACCTTCGATCCCTCAGGGGCACTGCATTAAAAAACCCACATCATTCTGTAACGGATATTCCACATGGGCTCAGGAACACTTCGGAAAACCACTGTCAGTGAACTCAGTTTCGTCGCTCCATCTACAAGTGCAAGTTAAAACTCTGACATGCAAAGCGAAAGCCATATATCAACACCACCCAGAAACGCCGCCGGCTTCTCTGGGCCGAGCTCATCTGAGATGGACTGACGCAGAGTGGAAAAGTGTCCTATGGTCTGTTTTTGGAAATCATGGACGTCGTGTCCTCCGGGCCAAAAAGGAAAAGGACTGTCCGGTTTATCCGTTTGAACATTAAATATCTGGTCTTTGTAGTGTATTCAGTTGAATATCGGTTGAAAAGGATTTGCAAATCATCGTATTCTGTTTTTATTTATGTTTTACACAACGTCCCAACTTCACTGGAATTGGGGTTATATCTATGAATTATTCATTATTTAATGCTAAATGTTTGAACAGTAATTTGAGACGATTATTTTTGTTGGTTCTTACACGCAGGAGGGTTCATTCAGGTCCGGTGCATAAGAACATGTACCGTGTATACAGTAAGAGTTGTGTTCAGAACCACACGGACGCTGCATGGCCAAAGCCTGCGGCTCCTCACCTGCGCGCACACACACACACACACACACACACACACAGTTAGACGAGTGTGAAGTGACAGAACTGAACTGATTTATTGGCTGAATCTGTTTCCTGTCTTCAGTATAAAAATCCTCCTTTTCTCTTGTCTTTTATTTACATTCTCAGATGTTCAGTTTGGGCTCTTTCCTCCATGTTTTCAGGCCCAGTTCATACTGTGTTTGAGTTTCTGAATGTAGAACATCCTCCCAGATTTGGGTCATTTATATAAACAATGAGTAAATTCTGAATTATGATTAACATTCACAAACAGACTCAGTGTGGAACCAGCTGTAACCTCCAAATCCTTTTATACGACATTAAAGACATGAAATTGAGATGATTCTGACCGTGTGTGAGCAGCTCCACGCTGTGTGTCGTGTTGGGTTCTGCTGCAGGTTCTGCTGTTTTACTGTAGAGCAGTAACACTGTGGCCACTGCAGTAACAGCTGGAGGAGAAGCAATAGGAGAGGTTAAGTTCTGTAGTGATTCAGAGACAATCTGACAAACATGAATCCCACTGGTTTCTACAGCAGTGATATGAACCTCAGCGAATGCAGGAGCTCTTGCTTCTCTACCGAAGACATGACACTGTCGAGTTACTGAAAATTTCAGTGCTCTATGTTGACGTTCCACGTTTATGATCCATGGAGTTTTGTGTTTAGTTTTATTACACTCCTATAATCTAAGAACAGCTCAGCTGGTTTGCAATGAAGTCCATGTAGGTACAGAATAATCAGCCTCAGTGTGTAAGAAGACTAAGATTTTAAGGGGACGTGAAACTGAACAGTGATACAGATGTGTGGGCAGATGTTTCAACCCCAATTTAACAAGAGAAAGAAATCTCCTCAAACACAACCTACTCAGATACTACTCAAATACTACTCAGATAGTACTCAGATACTACTCAAATACTACTCAGATACTACTCAAATACTACTCAGATACTACTCAGATACTACTCCAATAGTACTCAGATACTACTCAAATACTACTCAGATACTACTCAGATAGGACTCAGATACTACTCAAATACTACTCGGATAGTACTCAGATACTACTCCAATAGTACTCAGATAGTACTCAGATACTACTCAAATACTACTCAGATAGTACTCAGATACTACTCATAGTACTCAGGTAGTACTCAGATAGTACTCAGATACTACTCAGATAGTACTCAGATAGTACTCAAATGCTACTCAGATAGTACTCAGATACTACTCCAATAGTACTCAGATAGTACTCAGATACTACTCAGATAGTACTCAGGTAGTACTCATAGTACTCAGATACTACTCCAATAGTACTCAGATACTACTCAGATAGTACTTAGGTAGTACTCAGATAGTACTCAGATAGTACTCAAATGCTACTCAGATAGTACTCAGATACTACTCAGATAGTACTCAGATACTACTCCAATAGTACTCAGATAGTACTCAGATACTACTCAGATAGTACTCAGGTACTACTCAAATACTACTCAGATACTACTCAGATAGTACTCAGATACTACTCAGATACTACTCAGATAGGACTCAGATACTACTCAAATACTACTCAGATAGGACTCAGATACTACTCCAATAGTACTCAGATAGTACTCAGATACTACTCAGATAGTACTCAGATACTACTCAGATACTACACAGATACTACTCAAATACTACTCAGATAGTACTCAGATACTACTCAGATACTACTCAGATACTACTCAAATATTACTCAGATAGTACTCAGATAGTACTCAGATACTACTCAAATACTACTGAGATAGTACTGCAAAACAAACCCTTTTTAGTAAACACTAATCTTGCAAACATTGATCTATGAAAAAAAGGGAATTAAGTTCCTTTGGTTCTGCCCAGTTGAGGAACATTATGGTTCTGTTGGGACTAAAATGCTGGTTCTGCCATGTAAACAGCAAAGCAGCTCTGTAATCACTGTGAGTAAAACTGTGACTGTCAAGTTAAAACATTTCATTTTATGTGTTCTTTTTATTCTGTTTTTACATTGTTTAAAAACACCAGCTGCTCTTTACCCTCATGTTGACTGGACCAGCAGAAAAGCTGCAAAACCAGCCTGAACAAAATCTCGTCACAGTACAGTAAGTAAGACAGTAAGAGCACTCGCTGTCCTTTCCTGTCCTAAACGAGTAACGTTACTCGTTTAGGACAGGAAAGGACAGCGAGTGCTCTTACTGTCTTACTTACTGTACTGTGACGAGATTTTGTTCAGGCTGGTTTTGCAGTGTTGGAGTAAAAATGTGAATATAGATGTAAATAAAGTGTAAATATGAATATAAAAAATGAGCTCACCGCGCTGCAGATTCCTCCCCACACTCTGGATCATTGTCTGGACCTTGGTAAGACGTGTTTGAGATCAAGCTCTTCTGGACGTTCCTGTGGACGTTCCTCTGGACGTTCCTCTGCTGACGTACGGTCCGGTGGAGTCTCGTCCTCATTTATAGCATTTGCTAGCATCACTAGTGCGTCACACACAGCGTCCAATCGCAGCAGCGCTGAGAGATTAGCAGCTGATACCTGCAGGACACTGAACTCCATGCAGGCCACAGCCTGCTCAGACAACCTCCAGCATTCTGAATGAAAGCTATGTGTGTGCAGGTGTTTCAGCAGGTCCTCCATTCCACACATGCTTTAACACACACACACACACACACACACACACTTACATACACACAAACACACACTTACCCGCAGACACACACACATACACACACACACACAAACACACACTTACATACACACAAACACACACTTACCCGCAGACACACATAAACACACACACAGTTACCCGCAGACACACACACACATACACACACACATAAACACACACTTACCCGCAGACACACACACACATAACACGCACACACACACATACACACACACACATAACACACACAAACACATACACACACTTACATACACACAAACACACACATACACACACACACACTCACACACACACATATACATAACACACACAAACACACACACACAAACACACTCTCACACACACACACTTACATACACAAACACACACACTTACACGCAGACACACACACACATAACACACACACACGCATACACACATTCACACTTACATACACACGCACAAACACACCTACTCACACACAGACACACACAAACACACACTCACACACATATAACACACACACACACAGTCAGAGGAGTGTGAACTGATTTATTGGCTGAAATAAGCTTTACATTTTTAAATGAATTGTACTTTTAGGTATTATTTTAGTTAAAAATAAGATTTGCCTTTGAATTCTGGTGTTGGTGAAAACTTTTGAGATAACCATTGAAGGCTCTCCTCTCATCAGGCAACCAAACTGAAGCTCACATTCTGGACACATTCTGAGAGGAACCAGTTCAGGAGGAGGATGACGAGCTACAGGATGGATGGAGATGATCAGAGGAACAATGAACCATGCAGAAGTCTGAAGACCCAAACAGGGGTCAGGACATTTGGGAGAAACACCATCAATCTTAAAGGAGCCTAATAATAACAAGACCTTCTGGAAAATGTTTGTAGCTCAAAATGTTTAGCTAGTGTTTTGTTTGACGAAGAAAGCTGTAAATAGAGGAATTTGCTTTTTTATCAAATCAAATCAAATCAAATTTATTTGTAGCGCTTTTTACAACAGATGCTGTCACAAAGCAGCTTTACAGAATTCCAGAAAAGACAAAGTTTCAACAGGACTGTAAGAATGTACAAACCCCCCCACCCCCTCCCCCCCGGTGGGTAAGCCAGGGGCAACAGTGGCAAGGAGAACCTCCCTCAGAACTGAGGAAGAAACCTTGGGAGGAACCAGGCTCACCAGGGGGGACCCATCCTCCTCTGGTCAAACTACCTACAAGTGATTATACTACTAATATTAATAGCAGTAATATTGGTATTAGGAATAACTAGGAGTCTATGAGAACATCAGTGTACGGTGGGCAGCTAGTCCAAGGCAGGTGGTGGTAGCTGGGGCATGGGCAGCTGGTCTGAAGTGGGTAGCAGGAGGGCTCGACAGTCAGTCGTCCTTCAGTGTCCGGCCGGACATGTGGGTGATTGTATACTCAGAAAGAAAGCAGGGAGAGGGATTTAGTTTTATTCTATCCGTTTGTACATAAACAGGGGATGTAAACATTTTCTGGAAGATCATTCCAGAGTTTGGGGGCTTTATAAGAAAAAGCTCTTCCCCCAGCTGCAGCCTTCTGAATTCTGGGAACTATTAATAAGCCAGCACTCTGGGATCTGAGTGGTCGTGATGGCTCATAATGAGAAACAAGGTCTTGCAGGTACTCGGGAGCAAGACCATGTAGGGCTTTATACGTCAATAAAAGGATTTTATAATCAATACAGAATTTAACAGGCAGCCAATGAAGTGATGATGGCACTGGACTGATATGATCAGATGTTCTAGTTTTAGTGAGGACCCTGGCTGAGGCGTTTTGGACCAGTTGGAGTTTGTTTAAATTCCTGCTCGTGCATCCTGACAGTAGCGTGTTACAGTAGTCTAGCCTGGAAGTAATAAAGGCGTGTACTAGTGTTTCTGCATCACGCAGGGACAGGGCATTTCTGATCTTGGCGATGTTGTGAAGATGTAGAAAAGCTGTCCTAGTGATGCCGCCTGTGTGTTGATCGAATGATAAATCTGAATCTATTATAACGCCGAGATTTTTTGCTGCTAATTCAGGTGTGGCTGGAAAGTCGGCAAGATTTAAGATTAAATCTGGTGATTTACTTGCTAATTTTGGACCCAGAAGGAGAACCTCTGTTTTGTTACTGTTTAATAGGAGGAAGTTACGTGACATCCAGCCTTTCGCGTCTTTTACACAGTCCTCCATTTTCTTTAACCTGTATTGGTCATCAGGCTTGGCTGATATGTACAGTTGAGTATCGTCTGCATAACAATGAAAGTTTACGTCATGGTTACTTATAACTGAGCCTAACGGTAACATGTATAGTGTAAATAATAATGGTCCTAAAATAGAGCCCTGCGGAACTCCAAATCTCACTTTTGAATAATTGGAAGATAAATTGTTTACACTGACGAACTGATAACGTTCTGATAGGTAAGATCTGAACCATGATAGGGCCGTCCCTGTGACTCCAACCATGTTTTCTAACCTTTCTAGGAGAACATTGTGGTCTATTGTATCGAAAGCTTGTGCAATTTGCAGAGTAGATAATCTTCTCTAGTTCTAACTGTGGGAGTGGGTAAAAGGTTTCCAGGCTCTTTTCTACAGCTGGTTTTGAATTTGATACTGTGGGTTGAATTTATTGTCTAATATTTTCAATTTTATTATTAAAGAAGTCCATAAAAACTTCACTAGTGAGAGTTGCTGGAATTTCTGGTTCAGTACCTGCCTGATTTTTGGTGATTGGGGAAATCACACTAAACAGAACTCTAGGATTATACTTATTATTCCCAATCAGCGAGGCCAGATATGCTGAGCGAGTTTCAGTGAGGGCATTTCTATACTCTATAAGGCTGTCCTTCCATGGCATTGCGGAACACTTCCAGTTTGGTTTGACGCCATTTCCGCTCTAGTTTCTGAACAGTTTGTTTTAAGGTCCGGGTTTTATCTTGCTTTTTTATTTATTATTCCATTTTCAGTTTCACTTTAAATGGATTTATGACATAACTGAAGTTTGAGGAAAGACCACGCCTAAATCTCCTCCTTCTCAATTTCAGCTTCCTATAAATACCAGTCGTTCACTCCTACTTGTGACGAAATTCCACACTGATCCTGCTTCATGCTAATTACCTGCTATAGTCTTGTCTCATCTCGTCATGGACCTCAACATTGTCACTTCCGACAAAAGCCAGCATCTTTCCTCCCAGGAATCTGCACGTCCTGCACCCAGGCTCAAATCCATCATTGTGGTTTCTAATATGCCTGCTGTCTTGGCTTCTTCTGGCTCCTCATCTCGTTATGGAGAAGTGCCCTCTCCGGGCGTGGTCTCTGCACACGTGACATGGCCATCATGAGCCTAGAGTTCCCACGGCTTCTCTGGCTCTGGCTCTTCCACGCCCTTCCTGCTGTAAATCAAGACTTCCATCTATCTCCAACTGGACTGTGGCTAAACTGCAGGTCCTTAAGGAACGGTGCGTTCCTTTTGCTTGTACATAAGTCAGTGTTTTTTCCCTGTATGTGTATTCTCTTGGAAGTAAACAGTGCCTGCCTTCTGCTGCCCATTGCACGCCTTGCTTCTTCTGTTTTTTTCTCGACTCTCTCCCCCTATTTTTTCCCAGGCTTTTTCTGCCTCATCTTTGGCTATGCCTCTTCCTTCTTCTTCCCAGCTTCCTCCTTTATCATCCCAAGCCCTCCCTTTGTCATCCCAGCCCCCCCCCTTCATCATTCCTTCCCATTCCCTCATCATCCCTCCCCATTCCTTCATCATCCCAACCCCTCCCGTTATCATCCCTCCCTGTTCCCTCATCATCCAAACCCTTCCCCTTATCATCCCTCCCTGTTTCCTCATCATCCCAGCCCCTCCCCTTTCTGTCATATCCATTTCTTCAGTCTTTCCTGACGTTCCCTGCTTGCCCTTCTGCCTCAATTTCTCATTCTGTTCCAGGTCTTCAGTTGCAGTCACTGCCAGCCACAGTCCCTCCTTACAGTCCCACCTTACTTTTCTCTCTACACTGCTCCTCCTGCTGTCCCGCCCAGTGATGCCGATCTCTTCAATCCGCCTCTCGTCTCTTCTGCCCTGCATATGTGGATCCTCCAAGGTGCGGAGGTCAGTCTCCCCTCATTACTTCACCCCTCTGCTGCCTCCGGTGCTCCCTGCACCATTGATGCTGGTGACATTTCTCTTACCCTCAAGTGGTCTCTAAGGTTTTAAGGTCCTCACCATTCCAGAGTTCGCTCCACCTTTTCCATCTACCATGATGCCATCTTTCCTGCTCTCTCCTGTGAGCTCTACAGTTGCCCATCTCACCCTGCTTCCTCCTACACTCTCGTTACTCCACCCCCTCCCATTCCCCGCCCTGCCATGCCCTCTGCTCCCTCTGCCTTTTTGCCTCTTTGCAACTTCCGGTTCTGCAGTAGCCATAGTCAGTGTCTGCTTTTCCTTGGTGGCCAGATGTTCTGTAATAATTTCAACTCCGCTCCAGGTTCGCTCTCATTGTGGCCAAGCTCATTCCAGATCTGGATGTAACCTTCACCCTCCTAAGTTTGGGCCAAAATGACTACTCCAGCATCTTTCTACTCCTGTCAATGTCCCTGCTCTCGCTGCTGACCTCTCTGGGCTTTTAAGATCCTCCCTCTTCACGCTGATTTTGGCATCTGTTTGGAGTTTGCTGGGAAGGCAAATTTTACTATGCAGTTCATCTTGCCTTCGGCTGGAAGAGCAGCCCCAAGATTTTCGACACCCTGGCTGAAGCCTTATGTTGGATCCTTCTGAATGTTTGCAGACTACCCTATGTGCTCCGCATGTTTAGCCAGGATCAATTTCTCTATGAAACTTAACATCAGATCCCAGCACACCATGGCTAACCACCCTCAGATCATATGTTTACTAAAAGGAATCCAACGAAACAAACCTCGCCTTCCACCACGTCAGCTGCCCTTAATCTCTGACATCCTACACCACTGCATTCAGACACTCCATGCTGGTCTCTTCCCCAAAGATCTATCCACTACATTAGAAGCCCTTTTTCTCTGCTCTTTCTTCAAATTTCTGAGATGTTCAGAATATCAAAGAATATCAAAGAAGCTCAAACAGAAACTTTCAACCCTGCTCTACATCTCTGCCTATCAGAATTAACTTAATGTTAAACTATGATACTTTGATCCATAATATCAAACACAGCAAAACAAATCAACTAGGTAAAACCATTCCTTTGTACTTGTTTAAAATGAACTCCTACCTCAGCCCGCTTGAACCTCTGGTGCAGCTACTCCAACTCAGACTCTCTTAAAACACCCAGCAATCAGACCCACTCTTCATCACAGAAACCGGCTCTGTGGTCTCCCTTCGCTGGTTCCACAAACTCTAACGTCTAGTTCTCTTATTATCCGGTTACCCTCCGGAGTGATTTTCTGCTCATTCCTTCAGAATCTGAGCAGCTTCTTCTGCTACTCACCAATCATACCATTCAACTGCTCAGACGATGGTCTTCACAAGCTTACCACGTCTACATACGCAACTCAAATCCAGGGCCTCCACCTAGCTCATGAACAGCTGAACTCCATCTAATCTGGAATTTTTGGGAGTCGGCCTTCTTGTGACATATGCTTCTCCAGCCGTACTGAACTCCAGCCCAAAATTCCTCTGAGTTCCCATCCTCTCATTATCTCACTTACCAAGGCGTGGTCTGCAAAGTAGAGTTACGACATAACTGAAGCTTGAAGAAAGACCACGCCTAAAACTCCTCCTTCTCAATTTCAGCTTCCTTTAAATACCAGTCCTTCACTCCTCCTACTCACAACAAAATTTCTCCAGCCCAAGATTTCTCCAAGTTCTGCTCCTCTCACTATCTCACTCACCAAGGCGTGGTCTCCATTCAGAAAATAATATTTGAAGTTAATTTCACTGTATCTTTGTTGTGTTGTGTTAAATGTTGTGTTGAGTGTTAAATGTTGTGTGTTAATGTGTCTTGTATCTTTGTTGTGTTTTGTGTTATACCGTTGTTGTGTTGTGTGTTATATCATTGTTGTGTTGTGTTAAATGTTGTGTTGTGTTTTAATGTGTTGTGTGTTAAATGTTGTGTTGTATGTTATATCATTGTTGTGTTGTGTGTTATATCATTGTTGTGTTGTGTGTTATATCATTGTTGTGTTTTGTGTTAATGTGTTGTGTGTTAAATGTTGTGTGTTATACCATTGTTGTGTTGTGTATTATATCGTTCTTGTGTTGTGTGTTAAATTAAAAGCGGGGAGGTGTGCTAGCGAGGCTAAAAGCTAATGCTAACAGACCACCGATTCCGTCACTGTTCCTGGCTGATGTCCGCTCCCTGGACAACAAGTTGGACCTTCTGCGACTGAGGATGCTTCCGAGGAGATGAGGAACTGTTCTGTACTTTGTCTCACGGAAACATGGCTAAACAACAGCATGCCGGACTCAGCCTTCCAGATCAGATCTTCCATGCGGACCGCAGCCAGCTATAGGGGAAAGCCCGCAGGGGCGGCTTATGCATGTATGTAAACAAAGGTTGGTGCACAAACTGTGTTATGTTTAACAGCCACTGCTCCGTGGTGATAGAATACCTGACTGTAAAGTGTCGGACGCGTTATTTAATTCGTCGGCGGTGTTCATCATTACGGTCTACATCCCGTCTGGTGCTAAAGCTAATGACACGCTGAAGGAGCTACATGATCACATCAGCTCGCTTCAGAACAAGCACCCGGAGTCATTTTTGTGGTGGCTGGGGATTTTAACCACGTAGACCTGACAAACACTATGCCGAAGTTTTATCAGCATGTCACCATACCAACACGGGGAAATAACACACGGGACCGCATATATACAAACATACGTGACGCATACAGAGCCATGCACCGCCCCCACCTTGGCCTCTTGGTCCCTGCCTACCATCCCCCGCTGAGATGCTCCAGACCCACTCAGAAGACCATTACTGTGTGGCCCAGCGACGGTGACTCTGTGCTGTAGAACTGCTTCGAGTGCACAGACTGGCAGGTGTTCAGGAATGCTGCTGTGCAGCATGGGGAGCTTGACCTAGAGGATTATACATCTGCTGTCCTCGGATACGTCATCAAGTGTGCTGAGGATGTCACCACCACCAGAACTGTGACGTGCTACCCGAACCAGAAACCCTGGCTGAATGCAGAGGTCCGATCTCTGCTGAAAGTCAGAGATGATGCCTTCAGGTCTGGCGATTCACAGAGACTCAGGAAAGCTAGACGAAAGCTGACGGCAGGCATAAAGAGGGCCAAAGCCAGAGCATACGCTCTGAAGATCCAGGGTCATTTTTCTTCCCAGGATCCACGGAGCAAGTGGAAGGGCATTAAGTGCATCACAGGCTACAATACCAGAGATGCACAATGCACCAGGGACCCCTCACTGCCTGATGCTCTCAATAAGTTCTATGCTGGCTTTGAGAACATAAATACACCCCCCAGCACCAGACTCACTCCAGCACCCAGAGAACAACCCCTCAGCATGACCCAAACTGAAGTGAGGAGGGTCCTAAAGAAGATTAACCCCCGTAAAGCTGCTGGCCCAGATAACATTCCTGTTGTGCTGTGCACACCAACTCTCTGAGGTGCTGACAGATATCTTCAACTCCTCTTTAATCCAGGCAGTTGTCCCCACCTGCCTGAAGACTGCCACCATCATCCCAGTCCCCAAGAACTCCACAGTGACAGAACTGAATGACTATCGGCCAGTAGCCCTCACCCCGATAGTCACAAAATGCTTTGAAAGACTAGTTATGACCCACATCAAAGCCAACATTGATGTCACTGGGGATCCACATCAGTACGCGCACCGAAAAAACTGATGCCATCTCCTCTGTGGTCCACACTGCCCTCACCCACCTGGAGAGTAAGGACTCTTACATCCGTGTGCTCTTTGTGGAACTCCAGACACTTGGACTGAGCACCTCTCTCTGTAATTGGGTCCTGGACTTCCTGACTAACAGGCCGCAGTCTGTGAGGATCCACAACATCTCCTCCTCCACCATCATCCTCAGCACCGGCTCCCATCAGGGCTGTGTGCTGAGCCCCCTCCTGTTTACACTGCTCACATATGACTGCTCAGCCGTCCATCCAGGCTGTCATAGTGAAGTGTGCGGACGACAAGGCAGTGGTTGGATGCATCACAAATAGTGATGAATCTGGCTATAGGCAGGAGGTTGAACACCCGGAGAGCTGGTGCAGTGAGAACAATCTCTGCATCAACGTGAAGAAGACAAAGGAGATGATTGTGGATTTCAGAAGGGGCAACACCATCCCTCCCCTCCCCCTACACATCGGAGGATCTGCAGTGGAAGTGGTCTCCATCTATAGGTACTTGGGCGTACACCTAAGTAACAATCTCCCCTGGAGTAATAACACCTCCAGCCTGATCAGGAAGGCACATCAGCGCCTCTACTTCCTCAGAAGGCTGAGGCGTGCTGGACTCGGGAGCTCAGTCCTCACCTCGTTCTAAAGATGTGTGGTGGAGAGCGTTCTGTGCTCCAGCATCACCGTGTGGCACGGAAGCTGCTCTGCGGCAGAGAGGAAAGCTCTGCAGAGGGTGGTGAAGGCTGCACAGAGGACTGTTGGAGTCAGCCTTCCCACCACCATGGACATTTACACCTCCAGATGCAGGAAAAGGCCACTGGCATCATGAAGGACCCCACCCATCCAGCACACTTCGTCCCGCTCCCCTCAGGTAGGAGGCTGCGGAGCATTAAGAGTAAAACTACCAGACTGAGGAACGGCTTCTTCCCTGAAGCCGTAAGACTCTTAAACTCCAGTTAGACAATCACTGCAATGGCACTTCATGTCCACTTATTTATCTCTGCTGCTGTACTGAGCCAGTGCCTCCACTATATCACCCCTCCACTATATCACCCCTCCACTATATCACCCGTACACTATATCACCCCTCCACTATATCACCCCTACACATGTCACTTTATACATTACCAGCATTTAGATATACACCTCCTACCTCGTACTTATACTGCTGTGGTCCATGCTGCTGTTATCTGTCCACCCCTTTATTTGCACCTTCTATTTATTGTTTATTACTTTGGGAGTTGACTGGACCGTGAGTACAATGTTTCGTTCCACCTCATGTACCACATGTGATGTGAATGATAATAAAGCCTTATCTTATTTTATCTTATCATTGCTGTGCTGTGTTATATTGTTGTTATGTGTTATTTTGTTGTGTTGTGTGTTATATCTTTGTTATGTTGTGTATTAAACGTGTTGGGTGTTATATCATTGTTGTGTTGTGTGTGATGTTGTTGTGTTGTGTTATATTGTTGTGTGTTATATTGTTGTTGTGCTGTGTGTTACATTGTTGTTGTGCTGTTTGTTATATCATTATTGTGTGTTATGTTGTTGTGCTGTGTGTTATATTGTTGTTTGTGTTATGTTGTGTTATATTGTGTTGTGTGTTATATTGTTGTTGTGTTGTGTGTTATATCATTGTTGTGTTGTGTGTTATATTGTCTTCTATCATTGTTGTGTTGTGTGCTATATTGTTGTTGTGCTGTGCTAGGTTGTTGTTGTGTTGTGTGTTATACCTCTGTTGTGTTGTGTGTTATATCACTGTTGTGTTGTGTGTTATATCATTGTGGTGTTGTGTGTTATGTTGTTGTTGTGTTATATTGTTGTGTTGTTTGTTATATTGTTGTTGTGTTGTGGGTTATATTGTTGTGTTGTCTGATATATCATTGTTGTGTTGTGTGTTATATTGTTGTTGTGTTGTGTGTTATATCGTTGTTGTGTCGTGTGTTATATTGTTGTGTTGTGCTAGATGGTTGTTGTGTTGTGTGTTATATCGTTGTTGTGTTGTGTTTTATATCATTGTGTTGTGTGTTATATTGTGCTGTTTTAGATTGTTGTCTTGTGTGTTAAATGTGTGGTGTGTTATCTTGTTGTTGTGTTGGTGTTATATTCTTGTTGTATTGTGTGTTAAATGTGTTGTGTGTTATTTTGTTGAGTTGTGCGTTATATCATTGTTGTGTTACGTGTTATATTGTTGTTGTGTTGTGTTTTATTGTTGTGTGTTATATCGTTGTTGTGTTGCGTGTTATATTGTTGTGTTGTGTGTTATATCATTGTTGGATGTTAGTCTAGTGTAGTTAGCTGTTATTATAGTTTAGCTAGCTGTTAGTATAGTGTAGTTAACTGTTAGTATAGTGTAGTTAGGTTTTAGTATAGTGTAGTTAGCTGTTAGCATAGTTTAGATAGCTGTTAGGATAGTGTAGTTAGCTGTTAGTATAGTGTAATTAGGTGTTAGTATGGTGTAGTTAGGTTTTAGTATAGTGTAGTTAGGTGTTAGTATAGTGTAGTTAGCTGTTAGTATAGTGTAGTTAGGTGTTAGTATAGTGTAGTTAGCTGTTAGTATAGTGTAGTTAGGTGTTAGTATACTGTAGTTAGCTGTTAATATTGTGTAGTTGGGTGTTAGTATAGTGTAGTTAGCTGTTAGTATAGTGTAGTTAGCTGTTAATATTGTGTAGTTAGCTGTTAGTATAGTGTAGTATAGTGTAGTTAGCTGTTAATATTGTGTAGTTAGCTGTTAGTATAGTGTAGTTAGGTGTTAGTATAGTGTAGTATAGTGTAGTTAACTGTTAATATTGTGTAGTTAGCTGTTAGTATAGTGTAGTATAGTGTAGTTAGCTGTTAATATTGTGTAGTTAGCTGTTAGTATAGTGTAGTTAGGTGTTAGTATAGTGTAGTTAGCTTATTAACTTAGTAACTCTTGATTTAACTGCTTTAAGTGGTTTATGGGTTCTCAGAGCGTCTAGTACCTTTTCTTTATCGGTTAATGAACCTGAGATGAAGGAAACGTATAATCTTAACAGAATTACAGTCTGAGCTGGTGTGTCCGTGAGTTCTGTGTAGAGGCAGATGCTGTAATGATCCTGCAGCCTGTACAGAGCAGCTGTCTGGATTTGGGCCAGTGTGTTTGG
Source organism: Pygocentrus nattereri (assembly GCF_015220715.1). Lineage (NCBI taxonomy): Eukaryota > Metazoa > Chordata > Actinopteri > Characiformes > Serrasalmidae > Pygocentrus > Pygocentrus nattereri. The sequence goes on along the minus strand of NC_051239.1, from coordinate 3,343,671 downwards.
CAGTAAATCTGAGACTGAGAGCAGCCAGTGCTGGATCAGTTGTGGCAGGCTAGGCAGGCAGGAAGTGTGGCCATTTTACAGCTAGGTTTAGATGTATTTTTTGTCATATACGCAGAGAACTTTTGGCCAATCACCAGCTAACATGAGCCGTGAGGTTATTCGTTATGTCACAGTCCTGTTTTGTTTGTTGTAATTTAGTCAGTAATTTAATCAGTGCAATTTAATCATTTTAATCCTCCAGCTTTGGAGGCTTTTACTAAAGTCTGACCTACACCGATGAAAAGAAATGGTGTACATGTTTCTCTTTAGAGGGTGATTGAAAAAGATGAAACAGATTTCAAAGCATCGTATTTTAATAAGTGTGAGGCGTCGAGGAACCAACCACACTCCAACTGTAAGGGGGTCATAGAGTTTCTGACTGGCTCCTTCAGTCTGAGAGGAGCTGAGACCCCTGAGCAGAAAGCGTTCTGTGTTCTCCACGTCAATCAGAGTGAATCCGTCAGAACTGAGCAGCGGGATTTTCATCAGCAGTGAAGCTCCAGCAGCTCAGAGCATTCGGCGCTGGTTCCACAGCACTGGATGATCTCCGAAATCCCACTGAAAGAGCCGTGAGAGCAGCGACGCCCGACACGCTCAGTCCAGTCTGGGATGAGTTTGACTGTGGTGTTGATGTCGTCCATACTCTGTTCACAGCAGAACCATTTAATTATGCAGCAATTTTCAAAACTCTGTGGAACTTCCTTTTAAGACTGATTTCCTCACTTTTGAGTGGAGCTGTCATGGTGGTGGAGCTCAGCCTCCAGCCTAAATCTGCTCTCCAGGATTGTTATGAGTTGAGGAACTCTGTTATTATTGTGGTGTTTATCTGTGAAACTGCATGAAGAACTAATGCTCTCATAAATGCAGCAAGACCTGCATCCCAGTGAAACTGTCAGTCTGAAATTGAGGATCAGACATCGGCTGATAGCAGTTGAGTGTGACGGGCGTGTTTCAGCACGAGTCTGATTCCACAGCATTGCAGTAACTCGCTCTGAGAAATGCTAACAGACTGTGTCCTTCAGAAACTTCCCACTCACGTTGTCTTAATTACAGTTTCAATGATACTCTTTTCTTTTCTAATTATTAAAGTGAACGTTCATAAAAGATGAACAATAACTTATTCCATTGGTCCTTTGGAGCCATGTGTGGTGATGGCACGTGGTTTGGTGGGGGTGCTGGGGGTGTGGGGGAAAGAGATTTCAGGGGTCAGTTTGTGTTACATGAGCTTTGTTGCTGCTGAGTGCTCCCTCAGATGCAGTACCACCACCTGTGGAGATTTCACCTGTCACCACTGACACTGCACTGATACAGCACTGAAACTGCACTGATGTAATACTGAAACTGCACTGATACAGTACTGAAACTGCACTGACACAGCACTGACACTGCACTGATACAATACTGAAACTGCACTGATACAATACTGAAACTGCACTGACACAGTACTGAAACTGCACTGACACAGTACTGAAACTGCACTGATATAATACTGAAACTGGACTGACACAGCACTGACACTGCACTGATACAATACTGACACTGCACTGATACAGTACTGAAACTGCACTGAAACCATACTGAAACTGCACTGATAGAGTACTGAAACTGCACTGATATAATACTGAAACTGCACTGATACAATACTGAAACTGCACTGACACAGCACTGACACTGCACTGATACAGTACTGAAACTGCACTGATACAGTACTGAAACTGCACTGATACAATACTGAAACTGCCCTGATACAATACTGAAACTGCACTGATACAGTACTGAAACTGCACTGAAACCATACTGAAACTGCACTGATACAGTACTGAAACTGCACTGATACAGTACTGAAACTGCACTGAAACCATACTGAAACTGCACTGATACAGTACTGACACTGCACTGATACAATACTGAAACTGCACTGATACAGTACTGACACTGCACTGATACAGTACTGAAACTGCACTGAAACCATACTGAAACTGCACTGATACAGTACTGACACTGCACTGATACAGTACTGAAACTGCACTGAAACCATACTGAAACTGCACTGATACAGTACTGACACTGCACTGATACAGTACTGACACTGCACTGATACAGTACTGAAACTGCACTGAAACCATACTGAAACTGCATTGATACAGTACTGACACTGCACTGATACAGTACTGAAACTGCACTGAAACCATACTGAAACTGCACTGATACAGTACTGACACTGCACTGATACAGCACTGAAACTGCACTGACAGTCTTTAATAAAGACTCTGAATGTGAATGTCTGTACAAATACCGGTCAGGCGTAACATCATGACCACCTCCTTGTTTCTACTGTCCACTTTATCAGCTCCACTGACCTTATAGCTGCACTCTGTAGTTCTACAGTTACAGACTGTAGTCCATCTGTTTCTCTGATACTCTGTTACCCTGTTCTTCAGTGCTCAGGTGTTTAAAAACTCCATCAGCACTGCTGTGTCTGATCCACTCATACCAGCATACCACCACCACCACGTCAGTGTTACTGCAGTGCTGAGAATGATCCACTGCACAAATAGTACCTGCTCTGTAAGGGTCCATGGGGGTCCTGACCACTGAAGAACAGGGTAACAGAGTATCAGAGAAACAGATGGACTACAGTCTGTAACTGTAGAGCTACAGAGTGCAGCTATACGGTCAGTGGAGCTGATAAGATGGACAGTGAGTGTAGAAACGAGGAGGTGGTCATGATGTTACGCCTGACCGGTGTGTCTTGCTGAAATGTTTAAATTGGAGCAGATTTATATCGACAGTAGACAAAACTTTGATTCTCTGGTTTGTTTTTGGTTTATTTGTTGGTTTTTGTTGGGGAAAACGTGGAATGATTGACTGCATTTAGTCTTATTGTTTGTTGGATATCACATTTTGATTGTTGGTTATTACTGCATCTCAGTGTGATGACCCCAGTAGTACTACACTGACACAATTACAGTAATAAATCAATGCCTAGAGCCTCAAATCAGTTCTTTCAGAAAAATTCAGGATTTACAGAACAGTTCGTTCCTCCTGTACTGACTGCATAACTGTGCATTCCGCAAGTTTACACATGCATTTGTTCTTCAATGAAGGCGTGACGTAATTAACATCTAATTCTATGGGCTGAATTGTTTCTTCTTCCGTTCTTTCTTAAGTCCCGAAACACACACTGCAGGAAACTCTGTACGTGTTCAAACACAAGCTGGAAAATTCCACAATAGTAATGAAAAAAACGGAGAGCATTTTTCACATCAGGTGAAGCGTGAATCTTTATTTCCTCCAGTGTTTTACTGAAAAGTCCACACGCCTCCAACGCTGAACCCCATCCGCTTCCTTCTATAACCATATAAAGAGACAGGAATCTGCCCCAAATCCGGCTGCATCCTGATTCCACCACGCCTCTGCTCCTCTATTATCACATTCCTGAGTTTCTTGTGCAGGTAAAGTCTTCAGCTATCAGGATGTGGGTGGAAACATCTGAGTCTTTTGATGTTTCAGGAATGGACATGCAGGAAATTTAGAGAACAATAACAGGCACCTCTTTGGGGCGCGTTACAGAACCAATCAGCGAAACAGGCCCGACAGCGAGGCCAAATTCGGCAACATCAGGGGTTTTATTAGAGTGTCAGTGCAGAAGCCGGTTCTTTAAAATTCACCTCAGTTCTATAGTAAAACTTCCCTAAGAGCATGAAGAAGAAGAACCACCAAGAGGAACCAAGCCCAAAAGGAGAATCCATGAAGGGGCAGTCTGTCCCACCAGCTGCCAGCAGAGGGCAACAGTGGCAAGACACTATTACCCTGGGGAACTCCAGTTCCCAGAAGCCCAGGAGCTAATCAGCACCAACCAGACACACCTGTAGTTCTCTATATAAGGTCGTGGAAAACAGTGGTCAGTGTCCCACCATTGAAGAGGGGTGGCCAGTGCGGTGTGTAGAGTGTCTGAATGAAAAGGAAAGAAAAATTGGGCTCAGAAGAGAAAAGGCATCAAATCAAACAGAAAGCCCGGGGTCACATCCACACCCTTCAAATACTACTCATATTCAAAGAAATTATACTTTAATATCAACATGAGCCTCAGACTGAGTTCTGCTTCTGTCTCCAGTGAGGCCAGGATAATTAGCCTCACATTGGATCCAGGTGGACGAGACAGGGGCACAGACGCTGCACTGATACGGGACTGATAACAGCACAGACGCTGCACTGATACAGGACTGATAACAGCACAGACGCTGCACTGATACAGGACTGATAACAGCACAGACGCTGCACTGATACAGGACTTATAACAGCACAGACGCTGCACTGATACAGGACTGATGACAGCACAGACGCTGCACTGATACAGGACTGATAACAGCTCAGACGCTGCACTGATACAGGACTGATAACAGCACAGACGCTGCACTGATACAGGACTGATAACAGCACAGACGCTGCACTGATACGGGATTGATAACAGCACAGACGCTGCACTGATACGGGACTGATGACAGCACAGACGCTGCACTGATACAGGACTGATAACAGCACAGACGCTGCACTGATATGGATCTGATAACAGCACAGACGCTGCACTGATACGGGACTGATAACAGCACAGACGCTGCACTGATACAGGACTGATGACAGCACAGACGCTGCACTGATACAGGACTGATAACAGCACAGACGCTGCACTGATACAGGACTGATGACAGCACAGACGCTGCACTGATACAGGACTGATGACAGCACAGACGCTGCACTGATACAGGACTGATAACAGCACAGACGCTGCACTGATACGGGACTGATGACAGCACAGACGCTGCACTGATACAGGACTGATGACAGCACAGACGCTGCACTGATACAGGACTGATAACAGCACAGACACTGCACTGATACAGGACTGATAACAGCACAGACGCTGCACTGATACAGGACTGATGACAGCACAGACGCTGCACTGATACAGGACTGATGACAGCACAGACGCTGAACTGATACAGGACTGATAAGAGCACAGACGCTGCACTGATACAGGACTGATAACAGCACAGATGCTGCACTGATACGGGACTGATAACAGCACAGACGCTGCACTGATACAGGACTGATAACAGCACAGACGCTGCACTGATACAGGACTGATAACAGAACAGACGCTGCACTGATACAGGACTGATAACAGCTCAGACGCTGCACTGATACAGGACTGATGACAGCACAGACGCTGCACTGATACAGGACTGATGACAGCACAGACACTGCACTGATACAGGACTGATAACAGCTCAGACGCTGCACTGATACAGGACTGATGACAGCACAGACGCTGCACTGATACAGGACTGATAGCACAGACGCTGCACTGATACAGGACTGATAACAGCTCAGATGCTGCAGCTGAAACAGTTCCGTCTGAAGGAGGTCAGACACTGAAAGTTTGAATGGGTGAGTGTCAGAGGTTCCTGTAGTGAGTCCAGCTGGTGCTGCTGATCAAAGCAGATGATACAGGGTTAGCTGCACTGTGTGGAACAGACCATGACACTGAGTGGACTGTGATATTCAGGGGCAGCACAGACTGTCTAGAACAGCTGGTGTTACACTGCAGTAAATACCTTCCTGCCCCGTGCGGCGCTGCCCGATCGCCCTGAGAAACACAGTGGCCTGTCCAGCTCTGTCCATGTTTCTCAGGGTTTCATAACGTGAAGTTTGATTGTCTTCTACAGAAACTCAAATTCACAGTTTTACAACATTTCAGCTCTTCACTCGAATCAGTTCAGCAGCTGGAAGTGTTCAGAACGCAGGATTGCTTATCGCCCTGCTGCCCCCTGCTGGCCACTGCTTTGTAGAGGTGAAAAAATGACCCTTTTATTTCTAAAGCTGTACAGTGTTTGTGTGTTTTGTTGTAAAACAACAGAGAAACAAATAAAAACAAAATCTGAAAATAAACACACAGAGGTTTAAGTTTCATGCATTTGTTGATTCTCTAAAGGAATAAATAAATACAGAGACACACTTAAAGACGTCATCTCTGTGCAGATTTTCTGTTCATCTGCTTAACACACGGAAAAAATAACCACACTGTACACACTCAGTTACACTGATCAGCGCTGAAATCACAGCAATGCACTTTACACGCTGGGTTACATGCAGTGTTTTCACACTGAAAGAGAAACTAGTTCAAAGTTCAGTTCATTTTTTAAAATTTAAAACTTGTTCGTGTTCATTTGATTCTTTTTTTCCTAAATAAATCCGCTGCTAGTAGAACCTCTTTCATTACCCGTCCATCACCAGCCCAGACTAAGTGAATTATTCTGTATCACTGAACAATCACAAACAGGAGTTACATCTTCACCTTTAGGTCGCTTTAAAAAACGACTGTATATGAAATTTTATTTAAAGAATATTGTCCAGCAGTTCAAGACCTTAAAGCGATTTCATTCTGATTATTGGACAAAAACTCCAGAATAACTTGTACTGCCATTACCGTGACAACCCCAGGAAAAAACTGTAACGTAAACAAAGGTACCAGCTCAAAGTGCGACATTCAGCCAGCGTCTTTTAATGACCTCTAAAAAGCTAAACATTCATATTTTCCTGTGTATGTAGGAGTTTGAGCCTGTGGCCTTAGTCCATGCTTAGTGCAGTATACGGGGCAAATATTCAGCCAAATATTCCTCACCTGGAAAAAAATGATGACATGTAAACATCTGGTTAATAATAGTGAGTAAAAGCCATTCCAGGTTTGTCTGTCCACCTTCCTGGTGTCCACACCTGTGTGTTTCCAGTGCTTAAACAAGGGGACTCCTGCAGTTACGTCTCTATAGTGAGCGCCAGACATGCGTGACTGTGTTTATGGAAGCTGAGTGAACCACCGCTCGTCATTCATTTAGTTCAGCCCTTCATGCACAACACTGGTTACATGGTTACACCGTGACTCCGTTCAATCATTCCACACCTTCGCTTACAACATTACACTGTTACACCCTTAAACCACTACACTGCTACACTCTTTCACTATTACACCATTACACTGTTACACCCTGAAACCACTACACTGCTACACTCTTTCACTATTACACCATTACACTGTTACACCCTTAAACCACTACACCGCTACACTCTTTCACTATTACACCATTACACTGTTACACCCTTAAACCACTACACTGCTACACTCTTTCACTATTACACCATTACACTGTTACACCCTTAAACCACTACACTGCTACACTCTTTCACTATTACACCATTACACTGTTACACCCTTAAACCACTACACTGCTACACTCTTTCACTATTACACCATTACACTGATACACCCTTAAACCACTACACTGCTACACTCTTTCACTATTACACCATTACACTGTTACACCCTTAAACCACTACACCGCTACACTCTTTCACTATTACACCATTACACTGTTACACCCTTAAACCACTACACTGCTACATTCTTTCACTATTACACCATTACACTGTTACACCCTTAAACCACTACACTGCTACACTCTTTCACTATTACACCATTACACTGTTACACCCTTAAACCACTACACTGCTACACTCTTTCACTATTACACCATTACACTGATACACCCTTAAACCACTACACTGCTACACTCTTTCACTATTACATCATTACACTGTTACACCCTCAAACCACTACACTGCTACACTCTTTCACTATTACACCATTACACTGTTACACCCTTAAACCACTACACTGCTACACTCTTTCACTATTACACCATTACACTGTTACACCCTTAAACCACTACACTGCTACACTCTTTCACTATTACACCATTACACTGTTACACCCTTAAACCACTACACCGCTACACTCTTTCACTATTACACCATTACACTGTTACACCCTTAAACCACTACACCACTACACTCTTTCACTATTACACCATTACACTGTTACACCCTTAAACCACTACACCGCTACACTCTTTCACTATTACACCATTACACTTTTACACCCTTAAACCACTACACTGCTACACTCTTTCACTATTACACCATTACACTGTTACACCCTTAAACCACTACACTGCTACACTCTTTCACTATTACACCATTACACTGTTACACCCTTAAACCACTACACTGCTACACTCTTTCACTATTACACCATTACACTGTTACACCCTTAAACCACTACACTGCTACACTCTTTCACTATTACACCATTACACTGTTACACCCTTAAACCACTACACTGCTACACTCTTTCACTATTACACCATTACAATGTTACACCCTTAAACCACTACACTGCTACACTCTTTCACTATTACACCATTACACTGTTACACCCTTAAACCACTACACCACTACACTCTTTCACTATTACACCATTACACTGTTACACCCTTAAACCACTACACCGCTACACTCTTTCACTATTACACCATTACACTGTTACACCCTTAAACCACTACACTGCTACACTCTTTCACTATTACACCATTACACTGTTACACCCTTAAACCACTACACTGCTACACTCTTTCACTATTACACCATTACAATGTTACACCCTTAAACCACTACACTGCTACACTCTTTCACTATTACACCATTACACTGATACACCCTTAAACCACTACACTGCTACACTCTTTCACTATTACACCATTACACTGTTACACCCTTAAACCACTACACTGCTACACTCTTTCACTATTACACCATTACAATGTTACATCCTTAAACCACTACACTGCTACACTCTTTCACTATTACACCATTACACTGTTACACCCTTAAACCACTACACCGCTACACTCTTTCACTATTACACCGTTACACCCTTAAACCACTACACCACTACACTCTTTCACTATTACACCATTACACTGTTACACCCTTAAACCACTACACTGCTACACTCTTTCACTATTACACCATTACACTGTTACACCCTTAAACCACTACACTGCTACACTCTTTCACTATTACACCATTACACTGTTACACCCTTAAACCACTACACTGCTACACTCTTTCACTATTACACCATTACAATGTTACACCCTTAAACCACTACACTGCTACACTCTTTCACTATTACACCATTACACTGTTACACCCTTAAACCACTACACCGCTACACTCTTTCACTATTACACCATTACACTGTTACACCCTTAAACCACTACACTGCTACACTCTTTCACTATTACACCATTACACTGTTACACCCTTAAACCACTACACTGCTACACTCTTTCACTATTACACCATTACACTGTTACACCCTTAAACCACTACACCGCTACACTCTTTCACTATTACACCATTACAATGTTACACCCTTAAACCACTACACTGCTACACTCTTTCACTATTACACCATTACACTGTTACACCCTTAAACCACTACACCACTACACTCTTTCACTATTACACCATTACACTGTTACACCCTTAAACCACTACACTGCTACACTCTTTCACTATTACACCATTACACTGTTACACCCTTAAACCACTACACTGCTACACTCTTTCACTATTACACCATTACAATGTTACACCCTTAAACCACTACACTGCTACACTCTTTCACTATTACACCATTACACTGATACACAATTATACTGCTACACCATACACCACAGTACTCACTGTATACACCACTGTACTCACTGTATACACCACTGTATCCACTGCGTGCACCACTGTACTCACTGTATACACCACTGTACTCACTGTATACACCACTGTATCCACTGCGTGCACCACTGTACTCACTGTATACACCACTGTACTCACTGTATACACCACTGTACTCATTGTATACACCACTGTATCCACTGCGTGCACCATGCCATAATCTTTTGAATATGTACATTTCCTGCGTTCCTGTGCTTCATTCTGTGCACACAGGCTCTTTAACATATTTCAAATATATTCCATGCATTACCTGCTTACATGTATTTTCACTGCTCAGCTGGACTCTATAACTGCTTCAATATCTGGCCGTAGCTTGGAAACTGTATATGAAAATACAGGATTTGATTTGATTCTGAATCTTTAATGTCCCTCAGTTCTTCTGCTGTTGCGTTGTTGATTTGTGATCTGTTGTTAAATATTTCTCTATGGAGAGATGAATGGAGATTTAAAACGCTTTGAATGCAGCCAGCAGATGGCGCAGTTCTGCACCTTCCCTCTTCACA
>NC_051239.1:3298433-3330933 GCF_015220715.1 Pygocentrus nattereri | reverse complement strand
CGTTGGCCGCCAGCAAAGGGGTCGCCGACTCACAGCGCCCTCTGCTGTTCAGTATTCCTGTTTTTGATATAACAGGGGAAACAGGAAGTGGCCTGCCTCGCTTAACCTCTTATTCTCCAGGGGGTGTTTTGGTTTGTCCATCTGAATTTCCGTGACTGAATCGTATGTCAGATTATTTAGATTATTATTTATTTATTTTATTTTATTTTATTTTTAACAGAACGTGTGTTTTATGATCTCCACATTTCACTACACGCTCATGATTCACTGCTAAGAGCCACTCTTTGTGTTATTATCTAAAAGTGATGTTTCCAGAGCAGATCACTGAAGAGACGCCGTCTGTTTATAGTTTGGAGCCCAGATTTGGGGAAAAACGGGTCGACTTTCAGTAGAAAAACTGAGTTCAGCTTCTTTTATTATAAGGGTTTAAAATGACGTCACCGTCTATTAGACTGGAGAGAAGAGCTACAGCCTCACACGACGCCCAGCTTCTGAATGGAGCTTATGGAAGATGAATGTTAGGAAGAACAGGACCAAGTGCGGTTTGGGACCACCGGTGGTCCCGAGGAGCTGAAGAGGCTACACTGTCTCTGTTTGCAGTGATAATTGAAAATCCCACCGATTTCCCATAGATAAACGGCTCAAGCCCAGAAGTTTCTAATACAGCCATAGCGCCCCCTACAGTGTGACCACAGGACTTCATGAGTCACAGCATGGAGTGGGATTTTCTGCACCGGGTCCCATAAGATCCTAGTTAAGCTAACACTAGTGTGTAAAATGCTCAGGGTCCTGAGTGCTGGAGCAGAGTGTTTTGATGTTCTGAAGGTTCTGTTCTGCTGATTGTGATTAGCACCGTAAGATACGGAGCTCCAGTAGATCTGCAGGTCAGCCTGACCGGAGATACAGAGCGAGTGTGGGCTGATGGCTTATGAGCCGGTGGAACAGGTTCTCCAGACTGGATCAGGGTTTAGTCACTTAGTCTGAAGTGTGTAAAGTGATGATTTGGACAGCCCCCTAATCCCACCCCCCAAATCCCCACACATTGCCCTGAATGAAGCTGATTAAGGTTTTGAGGCTAAAGTAGTGAACAAGTGATGGTGTGGAACAGGGTTCTTCTCCTCCTGGAGGTCTACATGTTGACCACCCCTGAACCCCTTAACACTAATAACACTAATGGACCTGATCAGCCAATCAGGAACATCTGGAGAAGTTAATGATCTGGAGAAAGTCCGGCTTCAAAGTACAGTCCATAGGAAGGAACATCTCCAGGACTAGGGTTGATGACCACTGCCATAGAGAACCAGCTTTTGGTTTCCTGAAGAACCCTTAGGGAGCTATGACTAAAGAATCATTAGGGAGCTAAGCCTAAAGAACCCTTAGGGAGCTATGTCTAAAGAACCATTACGGAGCTATGCCTATGGTTCTTCCTATGCCTATGGTTCTTTCTATGCCTATGGTTCTTTCTATGTTTATGGTTCTTCCTATGTTTATGGTTTTTCCACAAACCTTTATGCAGAACGTATTTAAACCTTATGTTCTTCACACTCTCGTGGCTCATGAACAAACATGGTTCTCTAAAGGAAAAATCTATTGAAAGGTTTTTAGGGAACCAAAAGAGGCTCAAAGAACCATTTTAGATACTGAGATTTTCTTTGCAGTAAAGGACACATTTTAGGGGTTAAAACCTTGACTCACTACTGATGAAGGGTTTTACCTAGAACTGCAGTCCAGGGAACCCTGTAGGGGTGGGTTTAGAGCATGGGCCAGTGCCGGTCAGTGCCGGTCAGTGTGGGTCAGTGTGGAATATTTTAGCGTTTTACAGTTGGTGTAAATGAGTCACTGTGAACTGGTCTCTGTATTCCGAGTGTCTCTGAAAAACATCCTAAAAAAAGTGATAACCCTTACAGTAGCCACATGTATGGTTCTCAGAAAGAGGAACTGACCCCTCGCCCCATCCCAGCCCCTTTCAGAAACAGCTCAGTAAAAATGAGAGGAAAGGTTTATTTTCATAAAACAGTCAGTTAATTGCAGTGACACTGATTCCCCATAAAGATCAGAAGGTTCTACCAGAAACTCCATGATCAGTCTTTATTATACAATCCCATCATTTTAATAACTGACCACTGCAGTTTAAACTGACCATCAGAGGTTCTGGCATGTTCTCACGCTTCTGTGTGAATCAGCTTTGCTGTGTGACAGTTATTCAAATGGTACATATGTTTATTAGGGAAACAGCGCCTCCTGTTGTTCAGATCACCCGATCAATATTACTGCCCCAGAATTTGGAAAAATAAAAACATTCATTAAAAGAAAAGATTTAAAAACAAACAATGAAAAATTAACATCCAGAATAAAAATAAAAATAAATATCAGAATAAAGTTCTAATAAAATTAACATTAGAATAAAGTTCTAGTAAAAGTAATATCAGAATAAAGTTCTAATAAAAGTAATATCAGAATAAAGTTCAAATAAAAGTAATATCAGAATAAAGCTCTAATAAACGTAATATCAGAATAAAGCTCTAATAAAAGTGATATCAGAATAAAGTTCTAATAAAAGTAATATCAGAATAAAGCTCTAATAAAAGTAATATCAGAATAAAGCTCTAATAAAAGTGATATCAGAATAAAGTTCTAATAAAAGTAATATCAGAATAAAGTTCTAATAAAAGTAATATCAGAATAAAGCTCTAATAAAAGTGATATCAGAATAAAGTTCTAATAAAAGTAATATCAGAATAAAGCTCTAATAAAAGTAATATCAGAATAAAGCTCTAATAAAAGTAATATCAGAATAAAGTTCTAATAAAAGTAATATCAGAATAAAGCTCTAATAAAAGTAATATCAGAATAAAGTTCTAATAAAAGTAATATCAGAATAAAGCTCTAATAAAAGTAATATCAGAATAAAGCTCTAATAAAAGTAATATCAGAATAAAGCTCTAATAAAAGTGATATCAGAATAAAGCTCTAATAAAAGTAATATCAGAATAAAGTTCTAATAAAAGTAATATCAGAATAAAGCTCTAATAACAGTAATATCAGAATAAAGTTCTAATAAAAGTAATATCAGAATAAAGCTCTAATAAAAGTAATATCAGAATAAAGTTCTAATAAAAGTAATATCAGAATAAAGCTCTAATAAAAGTAATATCAGAATAAAGTTCTAATAAAAGTAATATCAGAATAAAGCTCTAATAAAAGTGATATCAGAATAAAGTTCTAATAAAAGTAATATCAGAATAAAGCTCTAATAAAAGTGATATCAGAATAAAGTTCTAATAAAAGTAATATCAGAATAAAGTTCTAATAAAAGTAATATCAGAATAAAGCTCTAATAAAAGTGATATCAGAATAAAGCTCTAATAAAAGTAATATCAGAATAAAGCTCTAATAAAAGTGATATCAGAATAAAGTTCTAATAAAAGTAATATCAGAATAAAGCTCTAATAAAAGTGATATCAGAATAAAGTTCTAATAAAAGTAATATCAGAATAAAGTTCTAATAAAAGTAATATCAGAATAAAGCTCTAATAAAAGTGATATCAGAATAAAGTTCTAATAAAAGTAATATCAGAATAAAGCTCTAATAAAAGTAATATCAGTAATAGCTGTGATTAAAGCTCATTTAGAAGATCAAAGACTTCATTAAAGCGCTGCTGATTTGACCTGTTTGAGAAGTGGGCGGAGCTTTTACTCAGGATGTCCTCCAAGTATACAAGCAAATAAACGAGCAACACCCCCCACCCCCCACCCCCCACCTCCACCCGCGCCTCACCGCCCCACCGCCCCTCCTCAGCCTCCTGCAGGTTAAGGGTTAAACCGGCTTCTTTCATTCACACCCTGAAGCGCCGCCCACCCCCGGGGGCTTGACCAATCAGAGGCCGAGGACGTGCTCTCGGCGATCTGCCGATGGTCAGATGACCCGGAGAGAAACTATTTAAAACTTAAAGCTGAGCGGCTCCATTCATCAGCCCGAGCGCGAGCAGCTCAGCGGAGGAGAAGCTCAGATCTTCTGCAGCAGTGAAGGTGGTCCCGATCCCCCCGCTCGGTCCTCGGAGGCGCTGTGTGTGATGGCTGTGGGCTTGATGAGGAATGTCCCGGTGTTCCTGTGGATCCTCCTCGCGCCGTGGGCTCTGAGCGCGCTCAGCAACGAGATTCACAAAGGTGAGGAACCAAGAAACCAAGAACCTTCTTGTCGGAACTCTCCGTTCCACCTTAAACGGTGCGGCAGTTGCGTTCTGGCGGCGGAGGCTGCGGAGAACTCGGGTTCTAGACAGCTGTAGAGTAGCTCTTACTGACTTTAATGGTCTTCAGAGATGTTTCAGCATAAGTGTGAAGTCCGGGGGGCGGAGCCTGTCGGCGCTGATGCTGTGGCTGGAGTGAACTGCTCTGTTAGTGAAAGTGAAGTAAAGTCGGGTTGAAGAGGATAAAATCAGGTTTAACTGGCTGAATGTGAATAAAAGTAGCTTTAAACCGAATTAGAGGGAAAGAAATCCAGGTTTAGAGGGAACGAAGTCCAGATTTAATGGGAACGAAGTCCAGATTTAATGGGAACGAAGTCCAGATTTAATGGGAACGAAGTCCAGATTTAATGGGAACGAAATCCAGATTTAACAGGAATGAAATCCAGGTTCAATGGGGAATGAAATCTAGGAGGTGGGTTTTTCCGCTGTGTAAAGCAATGTCTGCTCCAGTGGCTCTGCTGAAGGCTAAATGTGTGCGGGAATATTTTTACACTCTGGCTTCAGGAGCTCTTGGCAGTGCAGTGGAACTTTTTCTCTCAGAGGCGAGGAGCTTCAGTCCAGCTCAGACACACCTGCTCTCCACCTGCAGGAGTGTGGTCAGGTGTGTTTTGAGCAGGTGAGCCTCCCAACTCTGCTGGATTTCTCAAGCTGGATCATTTAAGCTGAAGGTTGAGTAACATCTGATACAGCTCCTACTGGACAGGCTTTGGGCTTAAAGGGAACACCACAGATTTCCAAAGTTCTGCCTATCTCAGAGTGTGAGGTGTAATCAGAGGTTCAGAGGGTTTGGTGTGAAACGTCGCCATGACTACAACACAGATACAGACACTTCATTGACCATCCAGAACCACCAGAGAACCTACACGAGTCTTCTGAGCTTATATGGAATGTTGATGATGGAAAATAGTGGAAAATCTGGAATAATGAGTTTTCTTTGGGGACTATTTTGCCGCACAGCGCCCTGCATGTCTCCCTCCACCATGAATGGAGTTGAAGTTCTCTAAACTCCCATAAAACAGCGTCTCAGTCATCAGGCAGTGAATTCAGAACCAATTCATGTAGGAACTTTCTGTGAGGAGCTTTTAGAGGGACGTCTGGTTCCTATCACCACCACTGTGAGCGGCTCTGACTCAGAACGTTTATCTAGAACAGAACGTTTCACACCGAACCGCTCTGATTACATCTGAACCGGTTATTTATAGAAGGGATTTTAATATTTGGTGGAGTCGCCTACAGCAGTTTAGCCCCACCCATTCACACTGAAGTTATAAGGTGTTTTAGTCCAAACTGTTTTTTGAATGATCTGCGAACTGACAGCCAATCAGAACAGAGCTCATTTACATAAGTCTTAAAGTAACAGTAACTAAAACGGCCTGTTTAACTGTGAGGGGTAAAGAGCGGCTGGGCAGTCGAGTAGAACTGGGGAAAATAAAGGATGTTTAGATGTTTTAGATGTTTGTTTGATGTTTGTGTGCAGGTGAAGGTGAGCAGAGCGTGACTGTGCCTCCGAATCAGCTTCATGACCAGATAAAGTATAACCTGCGTTGGTCAGTGGATCTGGACGATGAGGGCTGCTTCCTGCGGCCCGGTCAGAGCGAGTGTCTGCAGGAGTGTGGCTTCAACTCCACCGCCAAGACCATCCTCATCATCCACGGCTGGACGGTGAGGAGCACTCAGTGTCTGTCTGGGCAGACCAGAAATCAGGGCTGGGAGATGTTACCGTGATCTAAAATCTAAAGACGTTACCGTGATTTAAATCTAAAGCCTGTTTTCTTTTATTTTTTTTATTATTATTATTATTATTATTATTATTATTATTATTACTACATGAGTGCAGTGACCAAAAAACTCTGCTGAATAAACTCCTCCCCCCAGCCTGAAACATCAGCCACATCTAAACATCCAAAGATCTGAATGCCTCTCTGAGGCTGAGAGGCCTTTAAAGTGCAGATGTGCTGACAGTTGTGGGCGGGGCTCTTCTGAGGTCGTGCACCTGTAAATTTTACCGTTGGTTCGGTTTTCCAGCCCGTTTCTCCTCACCGCTGGTCTTGGTGAGATCTGCGCTGTCGGGGTTTCTGTGGCTGTTCTGTCCGTTCCAGCCTCTGAAAAGCTGGGTGGAAAGCCGTGACTGGATTCCGCTTTAGTGGAAACTGTGACGGAGTTTGAGGCTCTGTTTGTTTCTGTGGGGTCAGTGTCGCGAGCGCAGGTGTCGGAGGATGAAAGGCTCTCTGTCTTTAACGTCTCCGTCCTAAATTTCTCTTTAGAGCATCAGAACTTTGTCCTTAAACATCAGGAACCTTCTGGAATTTCTCACTGTATTCCAGCACAGCAGAGATTTAGTTTAGTAACAAACCACCTCTCTCTGCCTCTCTCTAGATTGGGGGTATGTTTGAGCACTGGCTGTATAAACTCGTGGCGGCGGTGAAGCAGAGGGAGCCGGAGGCGAATGTGATCGTGGTGGACTGGCTCAGTTTGGCCCACCAGCTTTATCCCGATGCCGTTAACCACACGCGCCACGTTGGCGTCAGCATCGCCGCCCTGCTGGACTGGCTACAGGTACTAAGACTGTTTACACTGACATCAACACCTGTTAACTGATCAGGATTCAGGATGTTTAAACAGCAGTGGGGAACCATCAGAACCTTCCAGATCTTGGAGAACATCCTGCATGTCTAACCTTTAGTCCATCTTCATTAAACAGAATCTTTGTGCTTCCTGTCTTTAAACTCTTAGTGTTGCAGTAAAACTGCTAGCCGGTCTGATCATTTAAATGAGATGTTTTCTCCTTGTTTTTGGCACTAATATTTGAGGTTTATGGGTGGAGCCAAACTGGCTAACCTGAAAGACCAGATCTCATATTCCTAAACGTCGGAGAATCGCTGCTGATGTAGATCAAATTCCTTTCTTGTTTATAAGCTTAATGACCGCAGCAGACCCTACATCAGGTCTCATTCTAAGACCCCTCGCGCTACACGTTTCTGTCGCCCGCCGGAGCGTTAAATCTGATTAAACGGGTCGCGTTGTTCTCGGGACGGTCTGCGCAGCTGTTTTTCTTTCCTTATCTTAAAGCTGGTCTGGTGGGCTGTGTTGGCTCTTTGTGTTTGGGATGTATTCTCCTTTCTTCTCCCGCAGTCGTTCATCACCGTATCAACAGCCTGTTATTGTGTTTAGAGCACAGTAACTCCACTGCACTCATCAATATTCATGACTGCAGTGATTAATATTCGCGCTTCCTTTAGGTCAGTTTCTCTGCGTGTTAAAGAGCAGCTGAGCTTTACTCCAGCTGGAGATGGACACAAACAGTTTAATCAATGAAAAATGAAACGAAATGCAGCGAAACTACAAACAAAACGGACTAAATCATGCCTGAAAAAGCAGGACGGGTTTTAGTTCAATGTGCTTTCAATTTTTTTTCAAGGGTAATTTAGTGTAAAGCATGCTGGGTAATGTAGTGCAGGGAGCACAGCTGAGCCTGCCGAGACACGGCTGTTCAGTAACACGCATGCCGTGTATAAGTAGTCTGTTCTGTTTGCTGTATTTACACATGTTTTATGACAGGATGAGCAGCAGCTGCCCCTGCAGCGGGTGCACTTGATTGGCTACAGCCTCGGAGCTCATGTAGCCGGATACGCTGGAAATTTTGTACACGGAACCATCGGACGAATTACAGGTACGAGTTTGTGTTTAATGAGCTGTAACTGTTCCGCAGCTTCGTTAGAATTTTCCGTTCCACCTCAAATGGTGTAGCATTTACATTCAGATCCAGAGAATAAAATCCATTATTCTGATTGGACAGGCTTAGACCCGGCCGGGCCGATGTTTGAGGGGGCGGAGGCTAATAAGCGCCTTTCTCCAGACGATGCAGAGTTTGTTGATGTTCTGCACACATACACCCGTGAGGCGCTAGGGGTCAGTATTGGGATCCAGCAGCCGATCGGAGACATCGACATCTATCCCAACGGAGGAGACGTCCAGCCAGGCTGCGCTCTGGGAGACGTTCTGTCCACCGCCGCCGCGGGCAGTGAGTACACTTTTACAGCATTTGGCTGACGCTCTTATCCAGAGCGACTTCCAATGTGATCATTTTTACACAGGGAGGTGAAGGTGGAGTTGGGAGTCTTGCCCAAGGACTCTTGTTGGTATAGTGTAGGGAACTTTTCCAAGCAGGAGACTGAACCCCAGCCTACAGCGTAGAAGGCAGAGGTGTTACCCACTACACTAACCAACCACTATATACCCACTACACTACACCAACCGCTATATACCCACTACACTATACACATTCAGTATGGGACAATTTACTTTTCCACCAAAGTGGGTGATGATGCACGTAACCCTTAACGCTTACGCTGTTTTTCACATCAGGGACGTTCAGTCGAGTCTGTGCAGCTCCTCGGGCTGTTTGATGAATGTGTCTTAGCAGAATGAGCTGTTAGCTACCGGCTTTGTTGCCATTAAACTGGCTCCATACGTTTAAATGGAAACAATGTTGCAAAGCTAAGCGAAGGTGAGACAGAAGTTCTCTTGAAGTATATTTGCATCGTTTCTGCTTTTGAAGTATCATAATTTTAAAACTTTGCCCCATTTCTGGCCAAAAAAACACAGTACAGAAGTGCTAATTTAGGTGATCTGTATTTTACAACCTCTCCCACCCTGACGATAAACCAAAACATACTGTTTTCACTGACGGCTAATATGCTAAACTATCACTAAACGATATTCCGTCTTCAGGAACCTCTTGATTGTTCCCGCAGACGTAAATCTGTAACATTCCTGCAGCTTTAACATCCTGACTCTCCGTCCGTTCCTCTCTGCAGACTTCATGGACGTGATGAAGTGCGAGCACGAGCGGGCGGTGCACCTGTTCGTGGACTCTCTGATGAATAAAGATCACATTAGCTTCGCGTATCAGTGCACCGGACCCGACCGCTTCAATAAGGGGATCTGCCTAAGCTGCAGGAAGAACCGCTGCAACAACATCGGCTACAACGCCAAGAAGATGAGGAAGAGGAGGAACAGCAAGATGTACCTGAAAACCCGCGCAGACACACCGTTCGCTGGTGAGCTACAGCGGCTAACGCTGCTTTAAAAGAGGGGTTGTGTTTCCAGAAAAGTCTGGACATTTTGACAAAAGTAAAATGACCTGACTTTTATTTGACCTAAAAATGTTGAATTTGGAACAACATAAGAGAAACGTTTATGGAACATTCAAGTTTTGAAACGTTCCACAATAAGTAGGTGGATTGGTAACCGGTGAGGGATCATGATTTGGGTATCTAAAGGCCTGGTTTTGGGTATCTAAAGATTGTGGTTCACCACTTTGTGCTACCCTTGATGAAGGAACTGAAGGAAACCTTCGCAGTGCAAGGTTAGGGTTTAGATTGGGGGCGATACCAGAAAACCCTGCTGAACATGGGTGACCTTCAAGATCTCAAACGGCATCGCATGAGAAACCGTCATGCTACGGTGTTAAATGTGGCCAGATGGGTGGACTTTGGGGAAAACTGCTGTGACTTCACACCGTCTGACACTGCACCAGGAATCTCATCCAAGGGGAAAGTCGTACATCAGTTCTGTGGAGAAACGCCGCCGAGTTCTCTGAGCCTGAGCTCATCTCAGATGGGCTTAAACACAGCGGAAGTCCACGTTTCAGCTTGTGTTTGGGGGAAAATGCACATTGAGTTCCCCAGGCCAGAGATAAAGGGCACTATCCAGACTTGTAGCAGCGAATGGTGCAAAAGCCACCATCTGCCATTGTGTGGGGGTCTTAGTGCCCACTAATGTGCGAAGGTACCATTGAAGCAGAGGCATTTACCAAGATTTGAGAGGCACCATGATGACGTCTTTTCCAGTGGAGTCCATGGTCGTTTCAGCAGGACATTGTCTATGAAGCCACAGCGACTTGCAGAATGAGGCCTGACCAAGTGCCTGTGCTTGACTGACCTGCCTGCAGTCCAGATCGGTCTCCTATTGAAAAATGTACAGCACATCAAGAGGAGTCAGACAGCGATGACCACTGAGCAGCTGAAATCTCGTATCGAGTAAGATTGAGCAAAACTGCATAGACTAATATCCTCAGATCACAAACAATTAGTGTCATTTGTAAACGTGTAAGTTCAGAACTTAATCCTGCTGCTCTTTTATAAATCACTGGGAACCTGATCTTCTGGAAGATTATGAGCCTGACGGTCGTCTCAGTCATAGAGCTGCAACCAGGAGATCACAAATGCCACTTTGTTGCTGTTTTTTGCCTTTTTTTCTCTATTTTAATGTTATGAATATTATAAAGGCCAATCATGATCTGCATATATTCCAATAAAACATGCAGCAAATATAAACTCAGATGGAAAAACCACATCTACTAAATACTGTAAAAATACCAGAAATAAAAAGGGGATATTTTTTCCGGCAGGTTATCACCATCAGATGAAGATGCACATTTTCAACCGAAAAAATGCAGATGACGCTGACCCCACGTTTTACATCAAACTGTACGGCTCCCACAACGACACCGAGGATCTGAGCGTAAACATGTAAGCCTCAAATCTTCTACCTTTTTAATTCTATACTGTTTTGGTTTTTTTTGTTTTTTTTTCTGCTGTAAAGTTTTATTTACCAGCTTATTTAATGTACTATCAAGCATTTTGAGTTTTTATTATTATTATTATTATTATTATTATTATTATTATTATTATTATTATTATTATTAAGTTTTCTAATGGTCTCCTTCCCACAGCCAAGGCGGAGTTGGCCTGAACTTCACAAACACGTTCCTGGTGTTCACGGAGGAGGACATCGGAGATCTTCTGAAGATCACGCTGAGCTGGGAAGGCCCCACCGAGTCTCTGTCCGCAGTGTGGAAGCACATTAAATCCCTGTGGTCCTGGTCCAGCCAACCCACCCAAAAAACTCTGGAGGTTCGGCGGATCCGGGTCAAATGCGGAGAAACGCAGATGAAGTGAGTGGAACGTGTCTAGAACTGAATTGAGCCTCCGTAGCTCTGGCTTTGTGCTGTTGTTCACATGAACTTTCTTCTCTTCAGGTTCACTTTCTGTGCCGAAGACCCGTCTTTAACTGAGATCTCACCCGGAAAGAAAATCACCTTCGTCAAATGCCGCGATGGCTGGGAAGTGAAGCCCAAGAAAAGGTAAGCATTCGCTGCTCCAGCTAAAGTGAACAGCACGTTGGGCGGCTGAGTTCTGAGCAATTCCGCTCCGACTGTGGGCTTAAAAATGAAGATTTAGTGCATCTTATTTTCTTTCGGCTTGTTTGCTGCCTTTAGGTTGAGGCCTGGAGCCGTGAGGCTAATGTAGCTAGCAAGTAGTGGAAGGCCAAGCTTAGCACTGCGCTAACTCCCAGCACTGCGCTAACTCGTTACGCTCTTCTCAAACGTGGAGAAGTTAGCTTCGACACTTCTTTTCTGGAATTTCCTGTTCTACCTTAAAAGGTGAAGCAGTGACATCCTGGCGTTCACACCAGCAGCCATGTGACTCGGCAAAGCAGCCCTGATCCATTCCTTTATGATGAGCGCTGCAGGTTTCCGGTGAGGCGGTGTGAAGTGGGCGGAGTTGTTAACATGAGAAATTTGAGCCAAATTCATGCAAATTAAGTTGATCTCAATTCGTTCAGAGGCCGCACCCGGATTCACACGCTGGCGGTGACGATCAGCGCAGAGATCAACGCTTGTAGTCCAGGATTTTATTAGACAATCCTTCTGATCTGTGCCACTGAAACCATGACGACCAACGGTCAGCTCCAGAAAAGCCCACAGGCGATGAGTGGCCAGTGATTTGTCAATGCAGGGTTAAACGCCAGAATGTGACCATTTAAGGTGGAGCAGAAAGTTCCATGGAGAAGGTGCTGTTGTAGTTTTTGATGATGATGATTCTTCGTTTTACAGGATCCCAATGTGAGGTGTTGGTGTCAGAGCGTCTGGGTGGACAGGGCTTCACAGCCCGAGCACTTTCTGGTGGGTTTGAGCCGTAACTGGAGGGCTGTGAGTTGGCCAGGGGTCACTTTGCTGGAGGGTGGAAAGGACAGAAGAGGTCACTGAGTTCGAATCTTTTTGAGCTCCACACATTTGCTACTAATGTGTACAAGTTTGTTTGTTTGGGTTTTGTTTGTTTTTTAAAACCTGTACATTTTCGTGTTTTCACCAGCCATACAAACCTACTGATTTTTGTTTTAATTGTTTTTTGTTTGTTTGTTTGTTTGTTTTGGGGGGATTATTTAACTGTTTTTATTTATAACGAAGAGGATGCACTGTAAAACTTATTTATCAACCAGATGCACGTGGTGTACCGGCACATTCTCCTCCTCAGAGCTGCTGTTCACAGGTCGGATTCAGACGGATTTAATGACTGCAGTATTAAACCAGCGGGAGAATGAAGGAACAGCCGTTCGGTGTTTCAGAACAAACCCAAACTCTTGTACATGTTCTGTGTTGTTTTTTTTTTTTTGTTGTTGTTTTTTTTGTATATAATGTATTTAAAAATAAATTCATATGTTTGTAAGTAAGTGACTGACTTTTATTTTGTAAGTCTGTCGTTGGGTTTTCAGAAACGCGTTGACTGAGTAACTGAACGTCCAGAATGGTTAAGGTGCAGCAGCTGCTTGGGATTCCACAGCTGCTTGGTCAGGCCAGCTTAAAGGTGGTTGAGGATCTTTCTCAGAAACCCATTCAGTGGTGCTGAGGTCTGGACTCGGGGGTGGTCAGTCCATCGTTCAGCTTCTTTGTTTGTGTCCGTCTCCTTTTCTCAGTGAGGTTCTTGATCAGCTACACATCCTTTCAGACCCACAGCGCTGAGTGGTCTTCTCACAGTGGAAGGATGGACAGAAACACCTGTGGATGTTTTCAGATCTGAAGCAGCTTGATCTTCTCCTCTCTCAGAGATCAAAGCTTTCAGCGCTGTTTATCTGATGGGGGCAGTTTTGGGGTCGACCAGCTCTTCCAGGTGGTTGTTAGGAGACACATTTTCTGTTGTAATAAATCTTTTGTTGCTCTTTTCAATGAAAAAAGAAACTTTTAGTAAGCAGTGCACGCTGGGAATGTAATTCCTGTGTTGACTCATAAACAGGTCGTGACAGATTTCTGCCTCTGGCGTCTTTTGTCTTTTTTTTTTTTTTTTTTTTTTTTTTTTTTTTAAATACCTGCCAAATGCCGGAGGATTAAATCAGCAACAGCATTACTTCCTAAACAAACATCACACCCTGTAATTTTAGTTTCACACGCTCCACTTTACTTCAGAGTGAGAAATATCCAGCATTAACGTCTTAACGAGCAGAAAATCGTGAATCATTGATTATTAACTGAAGCTGCTGCATAATCCATTCAATTATTACTCCAATTAAACCATACGGCTAAAACAGTCAGGTCAAAAGGTCAGTCAGGTCAAGGTTACTCAAGGTGTGTGGGGGGGGGGGGGTGGTTTACTCATTCCTTTCCCTCTGTAAACTTTCTGCTAGAGAGAGAGAGAGAGAGAGAGGAATGAAGGTAGTGAGATAAGACTCGTCTGATATCAGAGAGACCCGGAGATAACAGACCTGAATCGGAAGCGACTTCTGGATTTACAGATTACACCACTGTAATAAAACTGATAACTCACTCTAATAACTCACTGTACTCACACTGTATTAATTCATCCTGTACTAACACTGTGTTACTGTACTAACTCACACTGTACTACAACCCCAATTCCAGTGAAGTTGTGACGTTGTGTAAAACATAAATAAAAACAGAATACGATGATTTGCACATCCTTTTCAACCTATATTCAAGTGAATACACTACAAAGACAAGATATTTAATGTTCAGACGGATAAACTTTATTGTTTTTTATTCACTCATTTTGATTTTGATTCCTGCAACACGTTCCAAAGAAGTTGGGACAGGGGCGTGTTTACCACTGAGTTACATCACCTTTCCTTTTAACACTCAATAAGCGTTTGGGAACTGAGGACACTAATTGTTGAAGCTTTGTAGATGGAATTCTTTCCCATTCCTGCTTGATGTACAGCTTCAGTTGCTCAGCAGTCCGGGGTCTCCGCTGTCGTATTTTGAGCTTCATAATGCCGAAGCCGGCGGCGTTTCTGGGTGGTGTTGATATGTGGCTTCGCTTTGCATGGCAGAGTTTTAACTTGCGCTTGTAGACGGAGCGACGAACTGAGTTCACTGACAGTGGTTTTCCGAAGTGTTCCTGAGCCCATGTGGGAATATCCATTACAGAATGATGTGGGTTTTTAATGCAGTGCCGCCTGAGGGGTCGAAGGTCACGGGCATTCAGTGTTGGTTTTCTGCCTCGCTGCTTACCTGCAGAGATTTCTCCAGATTCTCTGAATCTTTTGATGACATTATGGACTGTAGATGATGAAATCCCTAAATTCCTTGCAGTTGCACATTGAGAAACGTTGTTCTTAAACTGTTGGACTATTTGCTCACGCAGTTGTTCACTAAGTGGTGAAACTCGCCCCGTCCTTGCTGGTGAATGACTGAGCCTTCCAGGGATGCTCCCTTTATACCCAATCATGACACTCACCTGTTTCCAGTTAACCTGTTCACCTGTGGAATGTTCCAAACAGGTGTTTTTTTGAGCATTCCTCAACTTTCCCAGTCTTTTGTTGCCCCTGTCCCAACTTCTCTGGAACGTGTTGCAGGCATCAAATTCAAAATGAGTGAATATTTGAAAAAAACAATAAAGTTTATCCGTTTGAACATTAAATATCTCGTCTTTGTAGTGGATTCAGTTGAATATCGGTTGAAAAGGATTTGCAAATCATCGTATTCTGTTTTTCTTTATGTTTTACACAACGTCCCAACTTCACTGGAATTGGGGTTGTACTATACTAACTCACACTGTATTACTGTACTAACTCAGCTGGAAGAGTAAGTGTCTGTTCAGCTGCAGTTCAGTCTTTCATTGTCTGTCACATTTTATGTAAATTGAACAGGTAAACGAGATCAAAGCGCAGAAACTGCCAGTTTGGTCAGGTAAATGTGTCCAGACCTGAGACACAGAAGCAGGAAGTTCATTCAGAGAGTTCAGGTGTGAAAATCCTGTTCAAACAGAAATAGATCAGTCAGTCCCGATCTCGCGACGTGATTGGCTGAGAGGAGCTCCGATTGTCGCTCTGACTGCCTTGTGCAATCACTTTATAGATCACCCGTGATCTAATGATCACTCCACCTTCAGCGTGAAGCTGATCAGAGACAACAAACATCTCAGCAGCGCTGATCAACAGAAAGATCAAACACACCAGCAGGTTTTAAATCACGTTAAAATGTTTTTCTGAAAAATTTCAATGAAAATACTATTTAAAATAGAAACACGCAAACGGAAGTGACAACGTTGAGGTTATAAACATGATAAACATAAGATTTATAAACCTTTTTAACCAAAAAAGAAGGTAAAGCTGCTGAACTCAAAATCTGAAGGTAATTGTATGAATAAAATTCACAGAACAGCAGATTTTTCCAAGGAACTTTTAACTTAATAAAAACAAAGTAATTTTAAATTATGGTTCAAAAATTGGGAGTTTACCGCATCAACACAAACAGAACCTCGTTGGACTTTGCGGTTCTCAGTTTTTTCAGAGTTGAACGTTACGGTGTAGATCGTTGCTGCACCCACTGCACTTCACACTGCATTACTCTCTATTGTTTCTGGGCAGGAAGCTGCAGGGTGTGCGTGTCCAGAATGTCAGAGAACCTGTTTTAAAACCACAGATAAACGTTCTGCACTTCAAAGGAGCCATACAGCGCCAGCTAATCTCACACACTGATATGCAAACACACTTCAACTCTTTATTTACATATTAAACACTTCCAGATATAGTGGAACATGTATGTAACAGTACAGTTACACTCAAAAATGGTTCTTCAAGAGTTCCTTACTAAAGAGAAGTCTAGAATTGAGTTCTATAAAGAACCATGGATGCTGAAAATGTTCTTTGTATGTTAAAATGGTTCTAAAGGTTGATTGACAATGTATTGTACATGGTTCTATATAGCACCTCAGTGCAGCAATGAAACTTTTGTAGATTAAATAAAAACATTCCTGAATGTGTCGTCTTGCAGATTTTTGAAAATGTAAAAACAATTTTTTGCTTACATTAGGGGGCCGAGGACTGAACCTTGGGGTACGCCCTGTTTAACAATAGTAAAATAGTAAGGGCCCACCAGTGTCCCAAAGGCTTATTACACGCTTCAGCGTCTGCGTTCACTGCAGCTGTTACTGCAGGTGCACGTTTCTGCCATTTTACGTCCCACTGTGCACATTCTGCCTCAGTTAAACAGGGTGTACCCCAAGGCTCTGTCTTCGGCCCTCCCACTGTTCATCAAACATATGTTTCTACTTTGCCAGATAATTCACCAAGTAAGTGTTGAGGCCGGCGCAGACAGAAAGCAGCACACCAGCGCCCAAAACTCGTCTTTAAATAAAGACCAATGCTAATGTTCTGTTACCTCAGCTGACATCGCAGCCCAGTTTCAGCTGTGAAACAGTGAGAGACACTAAACGCATGCGTGATTAAGGATGTTGAAAGTTTTATTTTATTACATTTAAACGAAACCTGCTGAACTTTTTCTGCTGGACTTTTTCTGCTGGACTTTTTCTGCTGGCAGGAAGTGCTGGTTTCGTCAGTCTGTAATTCAGTGTGAAGCCCATAACAAGTCGCTCACCGTCACATCAACTTCAACTTTGATGAACTTCAACATACAAATTCAAATCTTCGACCGATAGTTTTGGTTGTGTCGACCTATAAAGGGGCGGAGCTTCAGCATTGCTAAAAACCCCAAATAAAGAAAATGCTAATTTTAGCATGACGCTTTGAACATTTCTTCCATGCTTGCTAGCAGGGTGGTCAGCCGGCTCGCTAACTGCTAGGTTAGCTGCTTGGCCTCAAGCTGCTGCACACCCCACCCACCCCACCGTCACTAAGCTCGCCAGATACATACCCTTCATTGCTGTGTGCTGCAGTACTTAATATTCAGACTTCCTGTCTTTACTGTGTATGGCTAGCGATGTAGCGAGTTAGCTAATAGGCCCCCTCCAGCTAAATGGAGGATTTTTTGTCTTCCAATTCAGCTTTACTCACACCTAAAAAAATAAAAAATAAAATAATAATAATTATAATAATAACAATAATAAACAAGGAATATAGAAAAATTCTAAAATAATAAAGTACAAATGTTAATAAATAAAAAAAATAAGAAAAATAAAATAAGAATTAAAAGATCAAATAAGATTCATTTCTTTGCTCCACGCTGCTTTTTGGCTGATGCCGCGGTTTGGGGCGATAAAAGCAGCTCCATCTTCTTCTGCTCTGAGCTGCAGGTTCTTTCAGATGATAGCGCTCTAAAATGTCCCATAATGCACTCGGAACGCCTCCTGAACCCTTTAGATCATTGCAGAGGAGAGGCAGAATCCATTAGCCTTAATGTTAATGATAAACTAATATTAGTGAATATCAGCTGCTTCACGGCACTCGTCCAGCTTTAATGCTTCTGAAGCTCCTTCAGCAGCTGACCAACAGGTCACTGATGCTGGTGTGTTTATGTATGTTATGCAGCCCCCCCACTGTGTGAGGAGCAGAGACGATCTCCGAACAGAAACACATCAAACCTCATGACTTCATCCACACAGACTCAGCCGGACCAGCCACAGCCAGTCGATTACGAAGCTCATCTTCATGGTCAGAGGAGCAGAAGAACCTCCTGCAGAGGGAAGCACTGCAGCTGCTCACAGGACCTTCAGCGAAAACCAGCCTCCAGTTCTCAGGACTCAGAGAAGCCTTTACAGTAAAGAGAGAAGTGAGAGTTTCACCATTACAGTAAGACTGAAAGAAGAAGCTTCACCACAGAAATGAAAGAGAAATGAACCGGGTTTTTTACAGTTCATGTTTTACTCAACTGTTCACCAGATGTTCAGAGTCAGATAACGGGATGCCCGGAATTTCATCACTTACATTCCTTTAATCTTCCCAGAACAGCATTCCTTTCATCCAGTCATCAACCTCAAAAGTTCTCACCCCTCCTTCTCGCTGAAGCTCATCTCAAATCTCAACTAGTCCTCACCAAAGACCGCAGTAGAGGGCGCTAATGAGCACCAAGAAACTGGACGTCCTACAGCCTTCCAGGCATATGCAGCAC
Organism: Pygocentrus nattereri; assembly: GCF_015220715.1. Classification (NCBI taxonomy): domain Eukaryota; kingdom Metazoa; phylum Chordata; class Actinopteri; order Characiformes; family Serrasalmidae; genus Pygocentrus; species Pygocentrus nattereri. The sequence goes on along the minus strand of NC_051239.1, from coordinate 3,312,540 downwards.
CTCCTACCTGACCAAACACCACTCACCTGACCAAACACTGCTCATCTGACCACACACCTCCTACCTGACCAAACACCTCCCACCTGACCACACAGCCCACCTGACCAAACACTGCTCACCTGACCACACAGCCCACCTGACCAAACACCTCCTACCTGACCAAACACCTCCCACCTGACCACACAGCCCACCTGACCAAACACCTCCCACCTGACCAAACATTGCTCACCTGACCACACAGCCCACATAACCAAACACCTCCTACCTGACCAAACACTTCCCTCCTGTCCAAACACTGCTCACCTGACCACACAGCCCACCTGACAAAACACCTCCCACCTGACCCACATAGCCCACCTGACCAAACACCTCCCTCCTGACCAAACACTGCTCACCTGACCACACGGCCCACGTAACCAAACACCTCCTACCTGACCAAACACCTCCCTCCTAACCAAACACTGCTCACCTGACCACACAGCCCACCTGACCAAACACCTCCCACCTGACCCACATAGCCCACCTGACCAAACACCTTCCACCTGACCAAACACTGCTCACCTGACCACACAGCCCACCTAACCAAACACCTCTTACCTGACCAAACACCTCCCTCCTGACCAAACACTGCTCACCTGACCACACAGCCCACCTGACCAAACACCTCCTACCTGACCAAACACCTCCCACCTGACCCACATAGCCCACCTGACCAAACACCTCCCACCTGACCAAACACTGCTCACCTGACCACACAGCCCACGTAACCAAACACCTCCTACCTGACCAAACACCTCCCTCCTGACCAAACATTGCTCACCTGACCAAACACCTCCCACCTGACCAAACACTGCTCACCTGACCACACAGCCCACCTGACCAAACACCACCCAGTTGACCAAACACTTCCCACCTGACCTACTGACTCCCGCCTGACCAAACCCCGCCCGCCTGTGTTCATGCTCTCAGTCGTCTCCAGGTGATCTGCAGAGGCTGAGACTCTTCATGCCTGTTAGTTCTGGTCAGAGTTCCAGCGTCTCAGCGCCCTGAGTTATTAAAACGTTAACAGTCCGCTCGGCTGAAAGAGCTCGTCTGGGTTTCAGTGGCTTAACCGTGGTCAGTCTTTCTGTGAGAAGGGCTGACTTTGACCCGTGACCGGCGTTCGGAGCCGCTGAGGGAACTGGAGGTTCTGCTCGCTGTGAGTTCTGTAATCTGATCACGTGTTCATTTCAGAATCAACTGCTCCATCAGAAAATCCTCCTTAATCTGCTTTGTGCTCCTGTACGTTTCTCCAGCCTGATCACGGTGCTGCGGTTCCAGAGTCGACGTTCGCTCTGACAGCTCCCCTCTGCAGTGCGTGCTGGTCAGCAGTCAGGCTCTTTTTGTCCTTCGACATTTTTGTGGTTATGAAAGACTGAAAAGTGTTTAATCCTCTGAGAACAAAGTCTCTTTTCCTTATTATACCAACTGGATTTCCAGCAGGAATCTGGAGCCAAAATTCCTCTCTGACCCCAATCTGTTTAAGCTCCAACCTGAAGGCTCTTTAACTCTTTAACTCCATCACCGTGTCTACAGGAGCACCTGTAAAGGTTCTGTTTATCACACAGCTGCTCTGCGCGGGTGATTTGGGTTTTTGGTTATGCAGTTCTAGTTAAGTTCTAGATAATAGTTCTGGGTACAGTAAAGCAACAGGCTTCTATGTCGCTAATATCATGATAAGTTCTAAAAACAGGTTAAATAAGTTACACTGAAATATCTATGAGGTTCTAGCTAATGATAGAGAACAAATAGATAAAAACTTCTGTTTTTACACCTTTAAGCCTTTAAACTGACCATTGCAGTTTACTGTCCGGCTTAAATGTTTGACCTTCCAGTGAAATTCAGTGTGTTTAGCTCCACCCATTCAGCTACAGCGGTTTAGCTCCACCCATTCAGCTACAGCAGTTTAGCTCCACCCATTCAGCTACAGCAGTTTAGCCCCACCATTCAGCTACAGCAGTTTAGCTCCACCCACTTACAATTTGATCAGTTTACACAGGTAGGTGAAGGTGGTGTTGGGAGTCTTGCCCAAGGACTCTTATTAGTATAGTGTAGGGTGTTTACATAGGCAGGGATGGAACCCCAGTCCACAGCGTAGAAGGCAGAGGTGTTACCTACTGCACCAACCAACCACTTCAGCTCCACCCATTCTTACGGAGGTTCTAAGGAGTGTTTCAGTGTTTTGGTTCAGAAGTGATTTAAACACTGAAGTGTTTAGTGAACTCAGTAAAGCTGATGCTGACTGGGCTGAAGCTGGTTGGTCAGTTCTGATTAGTGTCCTTCACTTCAGGACGTGTTTTTGTTTAAACACTAAACTCAACACCGTGATTATTCACTAATATCAGCTGAAGCTGGGCTGGGGCGCCGACTGAGGAGGAAGCAGTCACAGTCTTATTTATTACGCTGTTTGAAGGAGAAAGGTGGTTTATGTTAACACTGTGTCCGGTTTTCTCCGGATGCGTGACGATCTAAACCGAGCCTCTGCGTTGGCTGTAATTTAGGACAAACAGGGTCGCGTGAAAAGCCACAAACTTCACATCCTTACTGAGCTCATCGGTTATTAGAACGTCTGTTTGTTTATTGTTTACCTCCCGTGTGATCACGACGGTCAACGAATAAACCCAAAAGGCTTTTATGAGTTACATCAATATATTGTCTTCTTTGATGATTCCGTGTTGGAGATCCGAGGATGTTCAGTGACAGCACAGTAAATATTTGACCTGTGAGGTTTTTCACTTGTTAGTTAGTAAACTAAACTGTCAGCTGTGGGTGATGAGCAGACAACACCTGGACAAGGAGTGTCTGTGTGTGTGTGTGTGTGTGTGTGTGTGTGTGTGTGAGTGAGTGAGTGAGTGTGTGTTTGAGTGAGTGTGTGTGTTTGAGTGTGTGTGTGAGTGTGTGTTTGAGTGAGTGTGTGTGTGTGTGAGTGTGTGTGTGTGATAGTGTGTGTGTGTGTGTGTGTGTGTGTGTTTGAGTGAGTGTGTGTGTTTGAGTGTGTGTGTGAGTGTGTGTTTGAGTGAGTGTGTGTGTGTGAGTGTGTGTGTGTGATAGTGTGTGTGTGTGTGTGTGTGTGTGTGAGTGAGTGAGTGAGTGAGTGTGTGTGTTTGAGTGTGTGTGTGAGTGTGTGTTTGAGTGAGTGTGTGTGTGTGAGTGTGTGTGTGTGTGATAGTGTGTGTGTGTGTGTGTGAGTGAGTGAGTGAGTGTGTGTTTGAGTGAGTGTGTGTGTTTGAGTGTGTGTGTGAGTGTGTGTTTGAGTGAGTGTGTGTGTGAGTGTGTGTGTGTGTGATAGTGTGTGTGTGTGTGTGTGTGTGTGTGTGTGTGTGTGTGTGTGTGAATGAGTAGACGTGCTGAAGCTGGTCTAATGTTCCTCACTTCCTCAGAAGTGACTCCAGCCGTGTCCTCATGTATGAGGTCATTCACTGATAGGACTCCAGTTCACTGTAACACAACACAGCTGGTTTCTCCTGCAGGAGTTTCGGACTGGGTTCCTTCTGAGCTGCAGCGCCGAGATTACAGATCTCCCTTTTCTTATGGCGCTCTTCCCCGGGGGCAGTGCAGTGTGGTCATAATCTGTGGTCTGTGGTTTTGTCGTCATTTCAGGTGCCTGTGTGTCCGTTACGAATTCGGTTTCCTTCTTACTGGGGTACCGAGAACTAGATATCAAACCACTGAATGGTGAAATGCAGAGAATCATAACAGAATCAGATAATCTTCATTTCTAAAGCACTGACTGATTAGTGATTAGAATCAAATCAAATCAAATGTTGTCACAAAGCAGCTTTACAGAATTCCAGAAAAGACAAAGTTTCAACAGGACTGTAAGAATGTACAGAAACCCCCCGGTGGGCAAGCCAGGGGCAACAGTGGCAAGGAAAAACTCCCTCAGCTGAGGAAGAAACCTTGGGAGGAACCAGGCTCACCAGGGGGGACCCATCCTCCTCTGGTCAGACTACCTACAGAGTTATTATACTACTAATATTAATAGCAGTAATGTTGGTATTAGGAATAACTAGGAGTCTATGAGAACATCAGTGTAGGGTGGCGCCAAGATTTTTTGCTGCTGAGCCAGGTGTGGCTGGAAAGTCGGCGAGATTTAAGATTAAATCTGGTGATTTACTTCTTGCTAATTTTGGACCCAGAAGGAGAACCTCTGTTTTGTTACTGTTTAATAGGAGGAAGTTACGTGACATCCAGCCTTTCACGTCTTTTACACAGTCCTCCATTTTCTTTAACCTGTATTGGTCATCAGGCTTGGCTGATATGTACAGTTGAGTATCGTCTGCATAACAATGAAAGTTTACGCCATGGTTACTTATAACTGTGCCTATAACGGTAACATGTATAGTGTAAATAGTAATGGTCCTAATATAGACCCCTGCGGAATTCCAAATCTCACTTTTGAATAATTGGAAGATAAATTGTTTACAGTGATGAAACTTCACTGGTGAGAGTTGCTGGAATTTCTGGTTCAGTACCTGCCTGATTTTGTGTGATTTGGGAAATCACACTAAACAGCACTCTAGGATTATACTTATTATTCTCGATCAGCGAGGCCAGATATGCTGAGCGAGCTTCAGTGAGAGCATTTCTATCCTCTATAAGGCTGTCCTTCCAGGCAGAGTGGAACACTTCCAGCTTGGTTTGACGCCATTTCCGCTCTAATTTCCGAGCTGTTTGTTTTAAGGTCCAGGTTTTATCGCTGTACCACGGGGCTTTTTCTGCATTATTCTTTTTATTTTAAGTGGGGCCACATTTTCTAAAGTGGATCGTAAGGTATTTTCTAAATAATTGGTTAGTAAATCTAGCTCCATTGGGTCTGATGGAGTGGAAACTGGGGTTGATAACTCTTTTTTATAAATTTTTTATAAATTGTAGGGCGGTAGATGGTTTTATTGAGCGCTTTGTTGAATAACGAGGGGACGTGTATATATATTATGGCTGAGTCGTAGCTCATATGAAATTAGGTAATGGTCGGAGATTGCTGAGGTTTGCGGTAGGATATTAAGCTTGTCTATGTTAAGACCTGGTGTCAAAACTAAATCTAACGTGTGACTACAGTAGTGTGTAGGCCCTGCTGCATTTTGGGTAAAACCAACAGAGTCTAGGATTGAGGTAAATGCCCTTTTTAATGGGTCGTCTACCTTCTCAAAGTGAACATTAAAATCCCCTACAATTATTACTTTATCGTTGCACACAGCCAGGTTTGCAGCGAAGTCACTAAATTCTTTTATAAATTCAGAGTCGCCCCCTGGTGGCCTGTAAATGTTAAATAATGAACATACGTTCTTTTTGTGACCGGGTTTGTAACGTGAATAGAGAGGACCTCAAAGGAAGTAAAAGTGTCACATTGTTTCTGACTAATATCGAGAGTATTTTGGCCTCGCCTGATAATCTTGGCCTATGTGCATAATTATAGCCTACAGGCGTGGCTTCATTTAAAGCTGAATATTCATCTGGTCTAACCCGTTTCAGTGAGACAGAAAAAGTCAAATTTATGATCGCTTATAATTTAATTTACGACGACTGCTTTAGAGTTTAGTGATCTTATATTGAGTAGTCCAAGTTTTAGATCTAAGGTGTTAGTGCTATCATCAGAACATGGATATATGTTGATTAGGTTATTTAAACGGACTGATTGAGTTTTTCTATAATTAAATTTAATTTTAATTCGGGGCAAAGACACAGTCTCTATAGAGTTGAACTTGGGTGACGCCTCAAGGCGGATCGCAGACCGTCGGTCTGTCTGCGGCCTGGTCCCGGCTCTGGACTGTCAGCAGCAGTTTACGCTACTCTGCTGACTAACTAAAAGACTATGAGCTGTGCTACAGGAAAGTAAGGCAGCACCCTCCTGCGTGGGGTGGACACCATCCCTACCTATAAGACCAGGCTTGCCCTCAAAACGCAACCAATTATCTATAAAGCCCACTTGATTTTCAGAACACCACTTGGACATCCAGCAGTTTAACACCGTAAGCCTGCTGTAGGCTTCAGCGCCGCGCCGCATTGGGATGGGGCCAGAGCAGATTACGGCATCGGACATCGTCTGGGCCTGTTTAATCACCTCTTTAATATTAGCCTTAGTTACCTCAGACTGCCGCAGATGGATATCATTGGCCCCTACATGAATGACTATCCTCGAATATCTCTTATCAGCTAATCTAAGGTTGCCACTAATGTCCAGCGCTCTGACCCCCGATAAGCATCTAACTGTAACCGCTGGCACCCCTAAAGGAGTAGCTAACTTCACGTGTCAGACAATCGAGTCTCCTATGACCAGAGTGCTTTTAACAGGCTCCACAGTGGGTGCTTCACTGAGCGGGGCAAACCTGTTTGACACGCGAATCGGAAGAGCGTGGTGTTCCGGTGGGCTAGCTTTGGCCTCAGCGTTAGCATTAGCCTTAGCTTTCCGGCTAGACCGCCGAGTCGTCACCCATTCACCCCGCTGTGAGGGCTCTGACGCCGGAGTCGAGGGGGTGCTAACTCTCCCTAGGGTACCGGGGGCTGCTAACGCTGCCTCTGGCTGCCTATCCCTTAATAATCCCCGGATACGCACCTCTAGCTGGTCCACCTTTTCTGCCAGACAGCTAACTAGCTGGCACTTAGTACAAACACTATCGCTATCACTAGAGGCAGAAAAGGGGGTTAAACTAAACATGCCACACTCTGCGCAGACGAAGCAACAAGCAGAAGCCATGATATTTCAGCCAGCGCTCTCAGCCGCTTTCAGCCTATCGCAGCGATGCGGTCTCAGCCGCTCTCAGCGACGCGCTCTCAGCCGCTCTCAGCTGCTCGCAGCGACGCGCTCTCAGCCTATCGCAGCGATGCGCTCTCAGCCACTCGTAGTGACGCGCATTAGTACACTTTGTTTGATCTGGATTAAATTAAAGTGGCACAAAAGCACAATATTTGATGTGTGAACTTCTTAATGTGTTGCAGCACGTTTGAGGAGTGTGTTTACACTTTTCTTCAAACTGACTGGTACTTTAGGGAACTGAAGACAGAAACTGGTCCACTTTTTATTTAGAGCTTTTTACAGCAGGTGTTGTCACAAAGCAGCTTTGCAGAAAAATCCAGGTCCGAGCCTCCAGCAACAGTCGCAAGTAAAACTCCCTGAAACACTGACAGGCACCAAGACTCAGAAGAGGAACCCGTCCTCCTCTAGACCACAATGGACAGCCTGAGTAGAAAATATTAGGAAACAAAACGGGAAAAACGGGGAGAGCAACAGCTCATTAGAGTTTATGCAGCAGCAGCAGGAGGGTCAGTTCATGAGGTCAATGATGGTCAAGCTGCTCCAGAGGGCTGGCGAGCAGTGGCACCTGATCAGGCAGAAGAAGACCAGTATCAGACGCTCAGCATGGGGAGTGTCACACGTTGCTTGCAGGTGAGGATAGATGTGCTCGGACAATGTTGTGAGTTGTAAGACAAGATGATGGCAAACCACAACAGGACACTCAGCGCAAGGGTGTTTATTTAGTGAAAGATGTAGAAAAATACTAAAATGTTAAGAAAAAGGAAAGTAAACAAAAGCAAAAGAAAATTTACAGAATATATTAAAGACTTTCCTTTGAGTACATGGCCCAGTCAAGTTTCAATCAAAATACATCCGCCCAACCATCCGCCCAACCATCGGATCACTTCAGCAGGGTTCTACTGAGCATGTCTGATTTTTGCCCAGGCATTATTTAAGGACAGCCCAATCCGAGGTTGGGCCTTTTCCCAGACCAGGATGTTCTGCGGCTCATGTAAGCCGTGTGTTTTCTGAACCTGCTGCTGGTGTTGATGTGAAGTCCAGTCGCATTACTGAGACTGCAGTGAGGGTAAACAGCAGCTTAGCTGATTAAATGGTGAGAGAGCGTGTGGACGACTGTAGGACCAGAGCCGCCACAGAATGGGACTGAAGGAAGAGGGAACTATGAAGGACATGGATTTAACCAAGGAAACTAGTTTATTCCTTCTGTCACAGTCAGCTGATCGACTCGGCAGAGAAAGGAAACAGAGTCAGCTCTGTAAAGAGTGACGGACCACAGATTACAGGGTTAACAGAGCAGCAGAGACTCCAGCAGGCGGAGCTTCTACAGGCTCACTAAGAGGGAGAAAGCAGAAAGGAAACAGAGTCATGAGGCTCCCTGAGACGTTAGCACCCCTCTGGCTCCACCGTCAACAAACCCGAGTGAGTGAGTGAGGCAGCGGCACGATGGCACCAGCACTCCCAGTTTACCCTCATACTCTACGACCATGAATCCCAGATCTGCACCTTTTATCTAACAGGAAACACTAATTACCAACTAAACAAGTGGGTTTTAGCCTCGACTTAAAGACTGAGGCTGAGGCTGAGTCTGAGTCCCGAACATTAACAGAAAGGTTATTCCAGAGCTGGGGGGCTTTGTATGAGAAGCTCTCCCCCCTGATGGAGCTTTATTAGTTCTAGGTACCAGTAGTGAGCAGCATCTTGTGATCTAATTAGGCGTGATGTTTCATAGTGGGAGAGAAGGCCACTCAGTTCTGGACTGCAGGCCGGTCAGTCCAGCATTCACAATCTCTGAATATGCAGCTGTGCTGCTGTAACACTGCATGATGTGGTTTGCTGTTGTCATGGTGATATAACACTGTTTTACACTGCAAAAATTGTCTTGTCAATTTAAATGAAGTTCTATTTGATATTTCTAATAATTCCCATTTTGGGATTATTGAACTCGTTTCTAAACATTTTTACTTAATTACATAATTTTACTTGGCACAAGTAAAAATGTCTAGAAATTAAGTAAATAGTCTTTAATTACACTTATAATGATCTCACCCAGAGAACAGTTAGATTCATTTTACTTGACGAGTGTCACGATTGGCCCCTTCCAGTCTTCCCTGCACTTCTTTGTTTTGATTCCTTCCCAGTCTGGCCCCTTTGTTTTCTGACTCTGCCCCTGATTGTTTCCACCTGTTTTCCACCTGTGATCCCTTGTATCCCTTGTATCCCTTGTGCTACTTAAGCCCTGTGTTTGCCGGTCTTTGGATGTATTGTTTGTGCTGTTGGAAGTGTTTTGTATGCTAGTGTTTCATTATTCCGGGCCTCCGTTGTGTGTTTCAGTCTGTGTTTACTTCGTTATGTCTGTCCCTCCGTTTCTCCGTGCTGGCTCGTTGAACCTGGACTGTTATGGGCATGACCCTGGATTTGCCCCGAATAAATCTTGCTTTTCTCCGCATATGCGTCCACCTCCTCATCGCTCCTCGTTACAACGAGACACCGTTTTTTAGTGTAAGCACTCTGGACTCTTCACGTAGCTCCTTCATCCTCCACCACACTGAGCTGTTCAACCTGTTTCTTCACAATGTTCAAAGTGTCAGTCACGAACTGTTACGTGTCAGACACGCCGCCTCAAAAATCACAGGTCTCCCAAACACAACCTGCCCAACCTGAACAACGAGGCTGTTTTAAAAAGCACTGTCACAGTAGCATGAGACCCCGATCACCCCCTGAACGCTTCACTCCCATCAGGCCATCAGATTCAGAACACTAGAGTATTAAGCCCTTATCAGGCCTCCCCTCTGAGGCAGATGCTCTAAAGCTGCTCTCAGAGGAAGTGACTCATATGAGGACTCACTTTGAGTCTTGTTGTCTGTACTTTGTTTGTTTTGGTCGTGTTTATTTATATTAATTCTTTAATGTCTGATTGTGTCCCAGAACAATGTAAGAATGGCACAGTGTAACTGACGCATATGCGGAGATAAGCGAGATTTATTAAGGGCAAATCCAGGGTCATCCTCGTAACAGTCCAGGTTCAAGTAGCCAATACGGAGATGGGGGGGCAGACATGACAGACACCAGAATTCAACAGAACAAGCAAAGCAGAACAAACAGAACATCCAACACAGCAGATAACAAACAACAATACAACCAACATACATCAAACAAAGACCAGCGAGAACAAAGGGCAAACACAGGGCTTGAATACAACACCGGGAAGACGAGGGACAGGTGAAAACAATCAGGGGTGGAGTCACAAAGCAAGGGGCATGAACCAAAACAAATGCACATGGAGTGGGAGGAGCCAATCATGACACACAGACTGAAAACAGATTTCCTTTTTGGAGGACAATAGAGAATCTAAACTGATCTGATCTAATATAGCATAAATGTGTCTGAAAAAGACAGCGTTTAGAAGGCAGCACGTCGCTGCTGCTGGAACAAAACTTCATATCGCACATCTTTTTCATCACTGCATTTGCTCTCCTCTCTGATCAATACATACTACAGTCTATCATAGCTGTTACTGTAGTGACACTGTAGTGATGCAGCTCAGAGTTAGTGACGTCTATAATCTGTGCTGTTAGACAACCTCACACCACTCAGCGCCTGCTGTCTGTAAGTACAGCCTCAAAACGCCATGTAAATATGTAAATAGATACTTTTATACTGGACCGGACTGGACTGGTCTCCTCAGAGGCTGCGGCTGCAGAGCGCCAGCTTTAATTGCTGCACACGCATATGAGCTCATGTTTACATGATGCGTGCAAACACTTTTGCTCGCTGACGTCCATCAAACGTAGCACATTCACTTTTATTTGTTAAACATTATTATTTATTTGCTGAGGGAACATGAGCTAACCTGCTCGCTGTTCAGTTCGCTCTCACGGCGTTTTTCTCCTTATTGTGACTAGAAAAGAGCAGCTTTCACACGAGGGTTGTGGTGTGTAGTGAGCGTATAGGCCCAACTGGCTCTGAGTGCAGGTCACTCACTATTACCCCCCCACCCCTGCCCCACCACATTGTGACAGACGCAGGATTTAGAGCTTTACACTGGAACCAATCTGGGTACTTTTTTCTTCTTTGAGAACTCGACGTCCGTTATTTAGGTAAACAATCTGAAAGGTCCATTTCAGATGAGCTCCAGCCCAGAGAAGTGGGCGGTGTTTCTGGACACTGTTTATATGTGACCATATGTGCCCACTGTGCAGAGTTCAGTCTTCCCCTGCGTTTGCGGACAGATGGGGAGTAAGGCTTTTTGGTGAGCTCGTGTGGTGAGAAGGAGAAAAATACATTTTCACATTATTTTTCTTTATTTTCAGTGACGCTGTAACATTGAGTGATGAGGTCACTTTGAAAGTTCAATCCTTTTTCCACATTATAGAATGAAATGAAATAATTTATTAAGCGTTTTTAAATAAATTCATTTTAGGCAAGCTGTTAATGTCTTTGAAGACCCAGACGCTAGTTAACCACGTTTTCTTTGTTAAAATCTCACCGGTTACTCATTTAAATAAAAATGTGACTGTGTTTCTGAGGTTTAACGTAGTTTTAAAGATGATGTAAGGTCTATTTTATAAACAGAGGAGTTTGGGGGTGGGGTTAAAGGGGGAGTGTCTTATTAGTGGTCATTTTCAGCATTGAAAGTGTAGCAAACTGTTAAGAGATCATATCTGGCCATGTGAGACTGTAAAAGAAGATCAGAGATCTTGTCTAATGTTATTATTGATCATTGATATTATTGATTATTGAGCCTCTCATTGATTCAGACCAGACTCCAGCATGTCCAGGAGGAGCATGTAACAGGTATGGCATACTCATAGAAATTGGTGTAGCATGTATCAGGTATGGCATACTCATAGAAATTGGTGTAGTGTAACCATGGAAACGGGTGTAGAATGTATCAGGTATGGCATACTCATAGAAATTGGTGTAGTGTAACCATGGAAACGGGTGTAGAATGTATCAGGTATGGCATACTCATAGAAATTGGTGTAGTGTAACCATGGAAATGGGTGTTGCATGTATCAGGTATGGCATACTCATAGAAATTGGTGTAGTGTAACCATGGAAACGGTGTAGCATGTATCAGGTATGGCATACTCATAGAAATTGGTGTAGTGTAACCATGGAAACGGTGTAGCATGTATCAGGTATGGCATACTCATAGAAATTGGTGTAGTGTAACCATGGAAACGGGTGTAGTGGGATCTTATGTAGAAACTGGACACAGAGCGGACGCGGACACACCTGTGAGAGAGACTGTGCAGGTGTTATTACTGCATTAATCTCCCTGTTTATAAAATCCAGCATGTAACCCTGTTATTACTCGCTCAGTGGAAGCGCTCAGGCTCTTAGACGCTGCAGGTCGAGGTTCTCGTGGGAAACCGTAAAGCCTGGTCTTCAGAGACCAGCGCCTCAGCGCCGAGGATTAACGCCCTGGAACCGTCACCAAAAATAATGAAACGATTCAGTGTGAGTGTGGGACGGGTCGCGGGGGTCAGCGGGTCAGGCGCTTCACAGCCCAGTTTTATACGGCAGATTTTCTTCCTTTAATAAGAGGAATAAGAGCGGTTTTGTTCGTTGTGCTGGAGCTCCAGTGTCCAGTGTCTGGCCTCAAATACAGCGTCTCATTTAAAAGGTTGGAGGTTAAAGAAGGACAAATTCTGCACTGTCACTGTTTTAGCTGCACTTTGCAATTCAGCAGTAATTGCGTGGCTAGTTTAGCACTGAGTGCTAACTTAGCATCGCAGAAATGAATCAGGGTCTGTATGGTAAATGCTAATGCTAATGTTAGCGCCAGCAAAAATTGAAGCAGAACTATGGAAACTGTGTAGCGTAACCATGTAAACTGGGTAGTGTAGCCATAGAAACCAGGTAGCATAACAATGGTAACCAGTTAGTGTCACTATGGAAACTGTATAGCATAACCATGGAAACCAGGTAGAGTAACCATTGAAACTGGGTAGCATAACCACATAAATTGTGTCATGTAACCATGGAAACTGTGTAGAATGGATGTAGTGCAATCACAGGAACTGGTGTAGCATAATTGTGAAAAAGTTAACAGCCATAGTATACTCGTGGAAATTGGTGTAGTGTAACCGTGGAAACAGGTGTAGTGTGTAACAGGTATAGCGTAACCAAGGAATCGGGTGTAGTGTGTAACAGCCATAGTATACTCATGGAAATTGGTGTAGTGTAACCATGGAAACAGGTGGAGTGTGTAACAGCCATAGTATACTCATGGAAATAGGTGTAGCGTAACCATGGAAATGGGTGTAGCATATAGGAGATATAGCATATTTGTGGAAATAGGAGCAGTGTCTCCATGGAAACAAGTTCAGATGGATTGATCAGCTGATCCTCTAATTGTGTTTCTGTAATCTGTACTAGGAGAGCCGGTCAGTCAGAGTGGACCGGCACAGTTTACAGATTTACTACACAAACTGCAGATCAAGTAAAAACAGTTAAGCTGATAGGCATGTTTGGGTGAAGGAGACGCTGCCATGGTGAGGTCTACAGTCCCTCACAGAGAGGAGATCATCTCTGATGCATTACTCACCCGAGACGTCAGGGGGTTTAAACCCAGTGACGCTCTGATTGCAGTGAAGTGGAATTTCAAAAGCAGCGTTTATCCGACAAATCACTTCCAGAAACCCGCTGATCTAAACTGCCAGCGAAGCATATGTGACCTTTAGAGGGCTGGAGAATCCCTCAAGGGTCCACCTTCTTGCCAAAGCAGTGAGAGACTATTTAATATGAACACATGGACAGGAAAGAAGAACATTCAGGCCAAAATAAACCAAAAATATATAATTTAGCGCTGACCTCACTGTGAGGTCAGTTTACAGAACAAGAACACAATTAGAGCTGCTGCTTTACTGCCTGAGAACCTCAATAAACACACACACACACACACACACACATACACACACAGACACACATACACACACACACACACATTCACACACACCCACACATTCACACACACCCACACATTCACTCACACGCACTCTCACACTCACACACGGTGTATTTTCAGTGAGTAGTGTATATCCGGGTGTAGCGTACAATGTGTGGTGTGGTGTATTTTCAGTGAGTAGTGTATATCAGGGTGTAGTGTACAGTGTGTGTTTGTGTGCTGTGTGTGTGTTTTGTGCTGTTGTGTGTTTCAGGTTAACCCTGCAGATATATGATCTGAGAGTCACATGACTGCTGAAGGTACACTTTCCCACACATATCACCCTCTGCACTCCATCACCCTGCGGGGTGGGGGGGTTGGGAAGCTGTCGGGAATTTCTTGCTGGCACGGACTCTACAGTA
>NC_051239.1:3283433-3293433 GCF_015220715.1 Pygocentrus nattereri | reverse complement strand
GTGAGTCAGTAGAGTGAACAGCAGTGGACTGAGCACACAGCCCTGAGGGACACCGGTGCTCAGTGTGGTGGTGCTGGAGATGGTATTTCCTATCCTGACTAGCTGAGGTCTCTCGGATAGGAAATCCAGGATCCAGTTACAGAGGGAGGCGTTCAGGCCCAGCAGGCTCAGTTTTCCACAGCTCCGGCGACGCTCCGCAGGGAAGACGACCTGGCAAGACTCAGTAGTGGAGCCGGAGCAGGAAGGCCTGTTGTCAGGGCTGGGGTGAGGAGGCTGAAGGCCAGAGGCATCAGCATGGAAGTGCCATGGCTGTTAGCTGAGCGGTTGGAGAGTCAGCACTGCGGAGAGATGGGCGACACTGCAAATCTGGTCCAGCAGGTAGATGGATGCCAGCCAGAAGGTTCAGCAGTGGCCACAGGCTGTTGGTCGAGTGCAGTGCAGTCATCACACTCACCATCACGAACTCCCTGATATCCCCACTGCCATCAGCCGTGCTCACACACACTGAGAGAGGTGCATCGAGCGGCTGGAAGGTGACCAGGTGTGCTTTCTGCCCTGGTTTTTGAGAGAATTTCTCATGGTGCCAAAAGTTTTATTACACACCTCTAATCTAAGAACAGCTCAGACAGTTTAGACTGAAGTCCCTGTAGGCCGTTGGGACCAAGAGCTATTTTCTCCTTGCCCAAAGCCCCGAGGTTAGACTGTTCTGTACTGGGGTTTTGTTCTAATTATTGTCTAATCACTTTCAAAAATGAACAGAAGTAAAAGAGTATTCAACCAAAAATGAAAAAAAGCAGAATAAAATGCTTCAGCCGCTGGGTTCTAGTGGAAGGGAGGAAAAGGCCCTCTTCATTTATTGAGCCTCAGGTCGCAAGATGGTTCCCGGACAACCAAATGCAAAGATCATCACAAAGCATCCTTCTTTATATCCCATTTCGGGATGAGCTCATCACCCTGCCCATCCTTTACTATAAGTCCTGGATTCACCTTTTGGTTCCCATTACGTATTAGTTTAACAAGTCTTTTGAAAACCCTTATTTCCCACCAATCCTAAGATTTTTCAGTATAGTTTTCTCATCCTTTCTGTATCGAGTCATCCTGACCTCCTCAAGGCCTTTGGTTGGGCGCTTTCCTCACTAATTTGGCTCACAGACCAGCTTTTGCCAGTCCTTATCATCTAGTCTTCTCATTAACAGCTGGCTTGTTTTCTAATTATTACAATGTTTCTCAGGCTTCTCCAGGCCTTTATGTAATGCACTGCCTGTGCCTGGGTCAGAAGTTCCTCCTGTCCCATACATGCAAACTTTAGGCCTAAACCTACATTTTGTAAATGAAGAGATCTGTCTGTCTCAACGATATAACTATAACTTTAGTTCAACAATTTTTAAGTAAATGATTTTTACATGACTAACTGATTTTCGTCATTTTAACGTAGGAATTTTTGAGGAAACTCTTATTAAAACTCCACAAGGTACTGAGTAATCAGCCTCAGTGTGTAATGAGCCTGGGACTTTAGGTGTTAAGTGACAGTCGTGGATGTAAAGATGTGATCAGTCTGATTGTTTTAGATGAATTTGCTTGTGTCTCAAACTCCGTTCATTAAAAAGCTTCGCGCCACTTGTGAGAGTCTTCTCACTTCTTACCAGTTTCCATGCTGTATTTTCTTCTTTCGCGCTTTCAGTTCAGTTGTCAAAAAACAGACTATTTATTCAATTTCTCCAACAGCTGAGACTCTTTCCATCCCACAGTCCCCCAGGAATGTCCTCCTCTCAGGCTACTGCTTACAGATGGCTGTGGCATCCCTGGAGTTCAGGCTCACAACCTCATGGAAACGGGATGAACACAGTCTCACCACTCAGGATTGATTGGATGAAAAACTGTAAAAACTTCAGCTTTAAGTTTTTTTGGCCTGCGCAGCATTTTTTTTTTTGTGACCTCAACGAAGAATTTGAAAAATGTTTGGTTAAAATGTTTTATTTAGAAACACAATCCGTCTCAGTTCCTCAGAACTCAGGAAGTTCCTTTTTTCTGAAGAACTAAAACAGTTAGTTTAACATGAAACAGTTTGAGAGATTTCATATTTAAAAGTATGACTGGTATCTATCTATCTATCTATCTATCTATCTATCTATCTATCTATCTATTCTGTTTTGCAGGTCTGTTTTAAATACAAAAGTGTAAGAATGTAATAAAATATTTTACATTTTAAACTGCTTCTTAATAAAACACCTCAAAATAACACTTCACTGCATCATAATCACCGTAAAATTACAGAATTCCTCTAAAATATTTCTATAAATTCGCACAGTTACTGTACTGTAATACAGCATATACTCAGATTATAGAGTACAGATTACAGAGAGTTTCTGGATTACTACACAGTGCAGCAGGAGTTTCTCACAGAGGATGATATCCGTTATGATAGTTAACGCAGTTTAATTCAGGAACGTTATGCAGATTAGAGGATGATATCCGTTATTATAGTTAACGCAGTTTAATTCAGGAACGTTACGCAGATTAGAGGATGATATCCGTTATGATAGTTAACGCAGTTTAATTCAGGAACGTTACGCAGATTAGAGGATGATATCCGTTATGATAGTTAACGCAGTTAATTCAGGAACGTCACGCAGATTAGAGGATGATATCCGTTATGATAGTTAACGCTGTTTAATTCAGGAACGTCACGCAGATTAGAGGATGATATCCGTTATTATAGTTAACCTAGTTAATTCAGGAACGTTACGCAGATTAGAGGATGATATCCGTTATGATAGTTAACGCAGTTTAATTCAGGAACGTTACGCAGATTAGAGGATGATATCCGTTATGATAGTTAACGCAGTTAATTCAGGAACGTCACGCAGATTAGAGGATGATATCCGTTATGATAGTTAACGCTGTTTAATTCAGGAACGTCACGCAGATTAGAGGATGATATCCGTTATTATAGTTAACCTAGTTAATTCAGGAACATCACGCAGATTAGAGGATGATATCCGTTATTATAGTTAACGCAGTTTAATTCAGGAACGTCACGCAGATTAGAGGATGATATCCGTTATTATAGTTAACGCTGTTTAATTCAGGAACGTCACGCAGATTAGAGGATGATATCCGTTATTATAGTTAACGCTGTTTAATTCAGGAACGTCACGCAGATTAGAGGATGATATCCGTTATTATAGTTAACCTAGTTAATTCAGGAACATCACGCAGATTAGAGGATGATATCCGTTATTATAGTTAACGCAGTTTAATTCAGGAACGTCACGCAGATTAGAGGATGATATCCGTTATTATAGTTAACGCTGTTTAATTCAGGAACGTCACGCAGATTAGAGGATGATATCCGTTATTATAGTTAACGCAGTTAATTCAGGAACGTTACGCAGATTAGAGGATGATATCCGTTATGATAGTTAACGCAGTTTAATTCAGGAACGTTACGCAGATTAGAGGATGATATCCGTTATTATAGTTAACGCAGTTAATTCAGGAACGTTACGCAGATTAGAGGATGATATCCGTTATGATAGTTAATGCAGTTTAATTCAGGAACGTCACACAGATTAGAGGATGTGATTATGTAACGGTGTTAGTCACTGCAGTTCTGCTCTTTCTGGAACATTCAAATAAACACGTGTCATTAGACTGAGATGTGCAGGTGTGTCCTGAACTCTCAGGTGAGGGGCGGAGCCCTCCCTCTCTCTTCCTCCCTCCCTCCCTCCCTCCCTCCCTCTTCCTCCCTCCCTCTCTGCCCCCACTTTCTTTCTCTCTCTCTCTCCCTCTCTGCCCCCCACTCTTTCTTTCTCTCTCTCTCTCTCTGCCCCCACTATTTCTTTCTTTCTCTCTCTCTCCCTCTCTGCCCCCCACTCTTTCTTTCTTTCTCTCTCTCTCCCTCTCTGCCCCCACTCTTTCTTTCTTTCTCTCTCTCTCTCTGCCCCCCACTCTTTCTTTCTCTCTCTCTCTCTGTCCCCACTATTTCTTTCTTTCTCTCTCTCTCTGCCCCCACTATTTCTTTCTTTCTTTCTCTCTCTCTCTGCCCCCACTCTTTCTTTCTCTCCCTCTCTCTCTCTCTGCCCCCACTATTTCTTTCTTTCTCTCTCTCTCTGCCCCCCACGCTTTCTTTCTCTCTCTCTCTCTGCCCCCACTATTTCTTTCTTTCTCTCTCTCTTCCCCCACTCTTTCTTTCTCTCTCTCTGCCCCCCACTATTTCTTTCTTTCTCTCTCTCTGCCCCCACTATTTCTTTCTTTCTTTCTTTCTCTCTCTCTGCCCCCACTCTTTCTTTCTCTCTCTCTCTCTCTCTCTGCCCCCACTATTTCTTTCTTTCTCTCTCTCTCTGCCCCCCACGCTTTCTTTCTCTCTCTCTCTCTGCCCCCACTATTTCTTTCTTTCTCTCTCTCTTCCCCCACTCTTTCTTTCTCTCTCTGCCCCCCACTATTTCTTCCTTTCTTTCTCTCTCTCTCTGCCCCACTCTTTCTTTCTCTCTCTCTCTCTGCCCCCACTATTTCTTTCTCTCTCTCTGCCCCCACTATTTCTTTCTCTCTCTCTCTCTGCCCCCACTATTTCTTTCTTTCTTTCTCTCTGCCCCCACTATTTCTTTCTTTCTTTCTCTCTCTCTCTCTATGCCCCCCACTCTTTCTTTCTCTCCCTCTCTCTGCCCCCCACTCTTTCTTTCTCTCTCTCTCTCTGCCCCACTCTTTCTTTCTCTCCCTCTCTGCCCCACTCTTTCTTTCTCTCCCTCTCTCTGCCCCCCACTCTTTCTTTCTCTCTCTCTCTCTGCCCCCACTATTTCTCTCTCTGTCTCTCTCTCTCTGCCCCCCAGTATTTCTTTCTTTCTTTCTTTCTCTCTCTCTGCCCACTTTCTTTCTCTCTCTCTCTCTCTCTGCCCCCCACTCTTTCTTTCTCTCTCTCTCTCTGCCCCCCACTATTTCTCTCTCTCTCTCTGCCCCACTCTTTCTTTCTCTCTCTCTCTGCCCCACTCTTTCTTTCTCTCTCTCTCTGCCCCCCACTATTTCTCTCTCTCTCTCTGCCCCCACTATTTCTCTCTCTCTGTCTCTCTCTCTCTGCCCCCCAGTATTTCTTTCTTTCTCTCTCTGCCCCACTCTTTCTTTCTCTCTCTCTCTGCCCCACTCTTTCTTTCTCTCTCTCTCTGCCCCACTCTTTCTTTCTCTCTCTGCCCCACTCTTTCTTTCTCTCTCTCTCTCTCTCTCTGCCCCCCACTCTTTCTTTCTCTCTCTCTCTCTGCCCCCCACTATTTCTCTCTCTCTCTCTGCCCCACTCTTTCTTTCTCTCTCTCTCTGCCCCACTCTTTCTTTCTCTCTCTCTCTGCCCCCCACTATTTCTCTCTCTCTCTCTGCCCCACTCTTTCTTTCTCTCTCTCTCTGCCCCCCACTATTTCTCTCTCTCTCTCTCTGCCCCACTCTTTCTTTCTCTCTCTCTCTGCCCCTCACTATTTCTTTCTCTATCTCTCTCTACTCCCATCTGACCCAGCATGTGGTCATTTCTGTAATTACACAGTTGATAGTTGTTGATAGTTGCTGATAGTTATTAATAGTAGTAGAGTGGTATCGGCCTGTATTCGGTTGGGCTATTAGACTGCAGTGCCCTCTGCTGTTCGCTTTCTGTAATTACACGCCTCCTGTTTTCACAACAGCTCCTTAAAAATAAAGTGCAGGTTTTTATTGTTTTGCCACTCTTCCCTCTCTCGCTCCACTCTTCCCTCTCTCCCTCCACTCTTCTCTCCCTCCACTCTTCCCTCTCTCGCTCCACTCTTCTCTCCCTCCACTCTTCCCTCTCTCGCTCCACTCTTCTCTCCCTCCACTCTTCACTCTCTCGCTCCACTCTTCTCTCTCTCGCTCCACTCTTCTCTCCCTCCACTCTTCCCTCTCTCCCTACACTCTTCTCTCCCTCCACTCTTCCCCTTTTTTATCTTTAATGATAAAGAATTTAAAATAAACGCCGTTTTACTTCCAGCCGGACGCCACGCTCGAGTCGCTCGAGCTCTGACGTCATTGTCGCGCGACAGCCAGACTAGCACGGTGCAGCGCGTGAGCGAGGAGCGGACGGGAGTGCACGAGGAACAGGTACCCTGACCCGCGCGCGCTCGCGGAGGTGGAGGTGCTGCATCACGCAGAATTTCCGGTTCCACCTTAAATGGGCAGCAGCTGTTATTGTAACGACTCAGGCGCGCGAGTTAAGGTGGACCGGCGAGTTAAAGTCAGATTCGGCGCCTCCTGTCGGTGATTAACTCCGCTGTAAACACTGCGGCGCCTCCTTAACCCACCCTGCGCCCTGCCAGCGCGAGCGGTGCCTTAGCTGCTCGGCTAACCTGCTAAACTCTCCACTCCTCCCTCACGAGCGGAGCGAGAGCGCGAGACCCTCCACACCTTCACCGCAGGTGTGTTTGTGTCTGTGACGCAGCGAGGAGGTCTGCGCCAGGGTCGCTGCCGTGGTGGTCGTTATTGTGGTCGTGGTTGTCGCTGTTGTGGTCATTGTCGTGGTGGTTTTTGGTTGTTGTCGTGTTTTTTGGTCGTTGCCTTGGTTGTCATTGTCGTTGTTGTGGTCGTTGTGGTGGTTTTTGGTCGTTGTGGTTGTCATTGTCGTGGTCTTGTGGTCGTTGTTGTGTTTTATGGTCGGCGTTGTCATTGTTGCCATGGTTGTTGTTGTGGTTGTTGTTTGGTCATTGTTGTCGTGGTTGTCTTTGTCATCATTGTTGTGTTTTTTGTGTGTTTTTGTGGTCGTGGTTGTCAGTTTCGTCGTGGTTGTTGTGGTCATTTTTGTTGTGGTCATTGTTGTCGTGGTCCTCGTTGCCGTGGTCGTGGGCGTTGTTGTGGTCGTGGTTGCCATTGTCGTTGTTGTGGTCATTGTCGTGTTTTTTGGTCGTTGTCATGGTTGTTGTTGTGGTTTTTGGTCATTGTGGTTGTTGTCGTGGTTGTCATTGACGTGGTTCTTGTGGTTGTTGTGTTTTTGTGGTCGTGGTAGTCATTGTCGTCGTGGTTGTGGTGGTCATTGTTGTCATCGTGGTTGTGGTCGTTGTTGTGGTTGTGGTGGTCATCGTTGTTGTCGTGGTCGCTGCCGCTGAGCGGGCAGTGATCACAGTGCCACTCTAATCTGGGTCTCTGGGTCTGCTTTAGCCTTCAGCTCATTGATAAATTTTGGGTGTGATTGTTTTAGCTGTTGTAGTTGTTTATGGGTGTGGTGTTTTGGTTGTTTATGGGTGTGGTTTTTTTGGTTGTTTTAGCTGTTGTAGTTGTTTTATGGGTGTGGTTTTTTTGGTTGTAGTTGTTTTACCTGTTGTAGTTGTTTATGGGTGTGTTATTTTGGTTGTGGTTGTTTTACCTGTTGTAGTTGTTTATGGGTGTGTTATTTTGGTTGTAGTTGTTTTAGCTGTTGTAGTTGTTTATGGGTGTGTTATTTTGGTTGTGGTTGTTTTAGCTGTTGTAGTTGTTTATGGGTGTGTTATTTTGGTTGTGGTTGTTTTAGCTGTTGTAGTTGTTTATGGGTGTGTTATTTTGGTTGTGGTTGTTTTACCTGTTGTAGTTGTTTATGGGTGTGTTATTTTGGTTGTGGTTGTTTTACCTGTTGTAGTTGTTTATGGGTGTGTTATTTTGGTTGTGGTTGTTTTACCTGTTGTAGTTGTTTATGGGTGTGTTATTTTGGTTGTGGTTGTTTTACCTGTTGTAGTTGTTTATGGGTGTGTTTTCTTCCTTGTTTTGGTTGTTTGTGTTTTGTGTGCGGTATTGCCGTAGTTTAAGGTTGTTTATGGTTTACTGTAGTTTGTGATTGTTGCAGATGTTGTAGTTGTAGTTTGGGGTTGTGCGATTGTTGTAGTGGGTGTTGCAGTAGTTTGTGGTTGTTCAGAGTTTAATTGTTATTGCTCTTGTTTTGTGATCATTTATGATTGTTTATGGTTGTTTGTGATTGTTTATGGTTGTTTGTGATTGTTTATGGTTGTTTGTGGTTGTTTATGGTTGTTTGTGGTTGTTTATGATAGTATATGATTGTTTATGGTTGTTTTAGCTGTTGTAGTTGTTTATGGGTGGGGTTTGTCAGTTGTTTTAGCTGTTGTAGTTGTTTATGGGTGTGGTTTTTTGGTTGTGGTTGTTTTAGCTGTTGTAGTTGTTTATGGGTGTTGTTTTTTGGTTGTTTTAGCTGTTGTAGTTGTTTATGGGTGTGTTTTTTTTTTTCTTTTCTTTGTTTTGGTTATTTATGGTTGTTTGTGGTTGTTTGTGATTGTTTATGGTTGTTTGTGATTGTTTGTGGTTGTTTATGATTGTTTATGGTTGTTTGTGATTGTTTATGATTGTTTATGGTTGTTTGTGATTGTTTGTGATTGTTTATGGTTGTTTGTGATTGTTTATGGTTGTTTGTGATTGTTTGTGGTTGTTTATGGTTGTTTATGATTGTTTATGGTTGTTTGTGATTGTTTATGATTGTTTATGGTTGTTTATGGTTGTTTGTGATTGTTTGTGATTGTTTATGGTTGTTTGTGATTGTTTATGGTTGTTTGTGATTGTTTGTGGTTGTTTATGGTTGTTTATGATTGTTTATGGTTGTTTGTGATTGTTTATGATTGTTTATGGTTGTTTATGGTTGTTTGTGATTGTTTGTGATTGTTTATGGTTGTTTGTGTAGAGTTATGGTTGGATTTATTTCTTCTGGTTGTTCCTGGTTGTTGATTTGTGGTTTTTGTTTATGGTTGTTGTTATCTGTGGTTGTTTGTTTTTGTTTACGGTTGTTGTTGATGGTTGTTTGTTTACTTTCTCTGCTGTAACTCAGCCGTTTCCGCTCAGCCATTGTTTGTAATGAGCTGCAGTTTCCAGAACGTTCTGAGTGGTCAGACCATCTGAACTGGTAGAGAGAGAGAGTTCAGTGTGGTGCCTGCTCTACCGTTTAAGAATGATGTAGAGAACTTTTGTTGAGCGGTGGTCCTTCAGGACCCTCTGACACACCTGATTACACTCAGACACATAGTCAGCAGGTGCTGTCGGTGTGTCGGGGGAGTAATCAGTAAACCGTACCGGGCGGTCCACCGGGAAGCACACTGGACCTCAGTTAGTCTGATTTGCCGGATTTGGTGTCAAATACTGAATATAAATCTCAGGTTTTCATGGTTTTTTTAAATGTTTTTCAGCCGGAATTGAAATATTGTGACATCCATCCAATAAACACCGCCCACTTTTCTGTTATGCCCAGGTGCTCTAGGGCGGTACCGATCCGGTTCTGCTTTCAGATCAGTAGAACCGTCACTGCCCAGCGGGAGAACGTGTTAAAGCTCTTAATGACCCCTGATTCACTGGTGTTTATTGACGACCTCTGATTTATTGATAACACGTTTTATTGATGACGGCTGATTCATTGCTGGTTAAGCAGGTGGTGGATGTGAGATTGTCCTTTAGCTGTGATGGTCAGATCCAGGTCTGTGCTGTAGCTGCTCTTACAGGTGCGTCTGTGTGTGTGTGTGTGTGTTCAGGCTCATTCATGGATCTCCAGAGTGCTGGTTCCGTGGTTCTGCAGGCTCTGACTCAGGCCACCAGCCAGAACACGGCCGAGCTGAAACCTGCTGAGGAGCAGCTGCGACAGTGGGAGACGCAGCCGGGCTTTTACTCCGTACTGCTGGTAAGATATTATACCTGTCCTATAACTCCACCCACAGCTGCATCTGTTCTATAGCTCCACCCACAGCCTCTCCTGTCCTATAACTCCACCCACAGCCACACCCGCCCAATAGCTCCACCCACAGCCGCACCTGTCCTATAGCTCCACCCACAGCCACACCTGTTCTATAACTCCACCCACAGCCGCACCTGTACACTGACTGCACTTTTTAATCTGTTATATTAATTTATTTTTTTACTCCAGCTTTAAGCCTCGTTATGCTCAGCGTGACGTGCAGCTGCAGGCTGATAACCGAGGCTGCAGAGTCTCCGGCGTAAGCGTTAGCGTTAGCCTTTGGCTGTGATTCCCTGGCTTTCCTCGGCTCATGCTTTCTTT
>NC_051239.1:3245933-3275933 GCF_015220715.1 Pygocentrus nattereri | reverse complement strand
CTGAATAAGGATGATAATGAAACTTCCACAGGCACTAAATTGTACCAAAGTCCTATTTGAACGTGAACCAAAGTCAAAGTCAGAGACAGTGAGCTGTAGAACCTCAGCGGTTCTGCAGAATGGCATGGCATTTGGAAGTTCAGCAGAGTTCACGGTTTTGAAATATCAGGCGATCGGACTGAAGGGGTGAGCGATCATGGAAGACCAGAGCTCCTCACTCAGCAGGAGGAGGATGAAGCTGGTCTGTTCAGTGATTATTCAGATTCATACCGTCACCACGGCGTCAGCGTCTGATCAGCTCGGCGCCTGCGATCAGCTCGGCACCTGCGATCAGCTCGGTGCTTGTGATCAGCTCGGTGCCTGTGATGAGCTCATCGTCTGTGATCAGCTCATTGTCGGTGATCAGCTCGGTGCCTGTGATCAGCTCATTGTCGGTGATAAGCTCGGCGCCTGTGATCAACTCATTGTCGGTGATCAGCTCGGCGCCTGTGATTCAGCTCATCATCGGTGATCAGCTCGGCGCCTGTGATCAGCTCGGCCTCTGTGATCAGCTCATCGTCGGTGATCAGCTCGGCCTCTGTGATCAGCTCATCGTCGGTGATCAGCTCGGCGCCTGTGATCAGCTCATCGTCGGTGATCAGCTCGGCCTCTGTGATCAGCTCATCGTCGGTGATCAGCTCGGCGCCTGTGATCAGCTCATCGTCGGTGATCAGCTCGGCCTCTGTGATCAGCTCATCGTCGGTGATCAGCTCGGCCTCTGCGATCAGCTCGGCCTCTGCGATCAGCTCGGCCTCTGCGATCAGCTCATCATCGGTGATCAGCTTGGCCTCTGCGATCAGCTCGGCCTCTTGGGGGTGGGGCTTTGGAGGGAACATTGTAGGGAGGGGCTGTATTTGGTCTTGGGGCTTTGGAGGGAACACTGAAGGGAGGGGCTGTATTTGGGGGTGGGGTTTTTGCGGGAACACTGAAGGGAGGGGCTGTATTTGGGGGTGGGGCTTTGGAGGGAACACTGAAGGGAGGGGCTGTATTGAGGTGGGGCTTTGGAGGGAATACCGAAGGGAGGGGCTGTATTGAGGTGGGACTTTGGAGGGAATACCGAAGGGAGGGGATGTATTTGAGGGCAGGGCTTTGGGGGGACCACTGAAGGGAGGGGCTGTATTTGGGGGCAGGGCTTTGGAGGGAACACTGAAGGGAAGGGCTGTATTTGGTCTTGGGGCTTTGGAGGGAACACTGAAGGGAGGGGCTGTATTTGGGGGTGGGGTTTTTGCAGGAACACTGAAGGGAGGGGCTGTATTTGGTCTTGGGTCTTTGGAGGGAACACTGAAGGGAGGGGCTGTATTTGGTCTTGGGGCTTTGGAGGGAACACTGAAGGGAGGGGGCTGTATTTGGTCTTGGGGCTTTGGAGGGAACACTGAAGGGAGGGGCTGTATTTGGTCGTGTGGTTTTGGAGGGAACACCAAAGGGAGGGGCTGTATTTGGGGGTGGGGTTTTTGCGGGAACACTGAAGGGAGGGGGCTGTATTTGGTCGTGTGGTTTTGGAGGGAACACTGAAGGGAGGGGCTGCATTTGGGGGTGGGGCTTTGGAGGGAACACTGAAGGGAGGGGCTGTATTTGGTCGTGTGGCTTTGGAGGGAACACTGAAGGGAGGGGTTGTATTTGGGGCGGGGCTTTAGAGGGAACACTGAAGGGAGGGGCTGTATTTGGGGGCAGGGCTTTGGAGGGAACACTGAAGGGAGGGGCTGTATTTGGTCTTGGGGCTTTGGAGGGAACACTGAAGGGAGGGGCTGTATTTGGGGGTGGGTTTTTTACGGGAACACTGAAGGGAGGGGCTGTATTTGGTCTTGGGGCTTTGGAGGGAACACTGAAGGGAGGGGCTGTATTTGGGGGCAGGGCTTTGGAAACTATGTATTTGTGTCAGTGCTGCCTGTAAAGCTGTTTGGGGCTGGTTGATGGGGCAGGTGGACTCCCTGCTGCATCAATCAGAGCTCAGGTGATTTGTCCCAGCAGGTGAGGCTCCTCCCAGCAGGCAGGTAATGAGTAATAGGGATGTTATTTGGAGCTGTGCTGGAGACGGAGCCGGGCTTGTTTAGTCTCTCTGCACTGTGTCGCCTCTCGAGCTGAAAGGCTTCCTCTGATCAAAGCGCGTCTGCTCTGTTATAAAGTTCATTTAAATCCAGCCGCTGGGCAGCTCTTAATGTCCTTAACGAGGAAAGAACGTCTCCATCTGCAGGCAAAAATTAATAATTACTGCTCATTTATGTACTTTATTTTTGAAAATGGCAACAGTTTTATTTACAGCCCCATTTCCAAAAATGTTAGGACACTGCGCAAATGTTAATAAACACTAAATGCTATGATGTGCAAATCATTTAAATACTATATTCCAATGAAAATAGTACGATGACAACAAACCAAATGTGGAAACTGAGAAATTTGATTGTTTTTTGAAAAATATTTGCCGTTTTGAATTTGATGCCAACAACACGTTCCACAAAAGTTTGGATAGGGAAACAAAAGGCTGGGAAAGCTAAAAAAAAACCCTGGTGGTTGATTGACAGCAGGTCAGTTACGTGATTAGGTATAAGGAGCATCTCAGAGAGGCGGAGTCTTCCAGAAGTAAAGAGGAGGAGGGGTCACCACTCTGTGAAACACTGACCATCAAATAGAGCAACAACTCAAGAAGAACGTCTCTCAACATAAAACAGCAAAGAGCTTCTGCTTTTCATCGTCTACGTTGCAGAACATCATTAAAGACTCAGAGAATCTGGAGAAATCTCTGTCTGTGAGGGACAAAGCTGAACACCAGTATCAGCTGGCTGTGATCTTTGGGCCCTCAGGCAGCACTGCATTAAAATCAGACATGATCCTGTAGTGGAAATCACTGCATGGGCTCAGAAACACTTCTGAAAACCACTGTCTGTGAACACAGTTCATCACTGCATCCACAAACGCTGTTAAACTCTAAAACACGAAGAAGAACCCAAATATAAACAGGATCCAGAAACGCTGCTTCTGGTTAACGGCACAGAAAGCAGTTAATTACACAGGCAGGCTTTTCTAATAATATCCATCACTACACGTCTAATTAGAGCTGCAGGATTATTATGGGCTGTGAGAGTCTCACTTTACAGATTACCGCTTTAATGAGGCCTGACAGCTTAGCAAATTACAGAGAAGCTGACCGTGTTTCCCCAAGCAGACCAGGACGCCCTGATGAGGGACAGGAGCTCGGAGAGTTTACAGTCCTCCTTTAGCGGAAACTGAAAACATTGTGTCTGAAACGTGGAGCTAAACTGCTGTAGGTGTGTGGGTGGGGCTAAACTGCTGTAGGTGTGTGGGTGGAGCTAAACTGCTGTAGGTGTGTGGGTGGAGCTAAACTGCTGTAGGTGTGTGGGTGGAGCTAAACTGCTGTAGGTGTGTGGGTGAATGGAACGTCGTGAAAACGGGCAGTTTTAAGCTCCGTGTGTGGGACATTACCGGGTATAACCTCTAAAGTCAGTGAAGCTGAGTTTCGGCTCTGCCTCTTTACTGAACTCTAAAGTCAGTGAAGCTGAGTTTCGGCTCTGCCTCTTTACTGAACTCTAAAGTCAGTGAAGCTGAGTTTCGGCTCTGCCTCTTTACTGAACTCTGAAGTCAGTGAAGCTGAGTTTCGGCTCTGCCTCTTTACTGAACTCTAAAGTCAGTGAAGCTGAGTTTCGGCTCTGCCTCTTTACTGAACTCTAAAGTCAGTGAAGCTGAGTTTCGGCTCTGCCTCTTTACTGAACTCTAAAGTCAGTGAAGCTGAGTTTCGGCTCTGCCTCTTTACTGAACTCTAAAGTCAGTGAAGCTGAGTTTCGGCTCTGCCTCTTTACTGAACTCTAAAGTCAGTGAAGCTGAGTTTCGGCTCTGCCTCTTTACTGAACTCTAAAGTCAGTGAAGCTGAGTTTCGGCTCTGCCTCTTTACTGAACTCTAAAGTCAGTGAAGCTGAGTTTCGGCTCTGCCTCTTTACTGAACTCTAAAGTCAGTGAAGCTGAGTTTCGGCTCTGCCTCTTTACTGAACTCTAAAGTCAGTGAAGCTGAGTTTCGGCTCTGCCTCTTTACTGAACTCTAAAGTCAGTGAAGCTGAGTTTCGGCTCTGCCTCTTTACTGAACTCTAAAGTCAGTGAAGCTGAGTTTCGGCTCTGCCTCTTTACTGAACTCTAAAGTCAGTGAAGCTGAGTTTCGGCTCTGCCTCTTTACTGAACTCTAAAGTCAGTGAAGCTGAGTTTCGGCTCTGCCTCTTTACTGAACTCTAAAGTCAGTGAAGCTGAGTTTCGGCTCTGCCTCTTTACTGAACTCTAAAGTCAGTGAAGCTGAGTTTCGGCTCTGCCTCTTTACTGAACTCTAAAGTCAGTGAAGCTGAGTTTCGGCTCTGCCTCTTTACTGAACTCTAAAGTCAGTGAAGCTGAGTTTCGGCTCTGCCTCTTTACTGAACTCTAAAGTCAGTGAAGCTGAGTTTCGGCTCTGCCTCTTTACTGAACTCTAAAGTCAGTGAAGCTGAGTTTCGGCTCTGCCTCTTTACTGAACTCTAAAGTCAGTGAAGCTGAGTTTCGGCTCTGCCTCTTTACTGAACTCTGAAGTCAGTGAAGCTGAGTTTCGGCTCTGCCTCTTTACTGAACTCTGAAGTCAGTGAAGCTGAGTTTCGGCTCTGCCTCTTTACTGAACTCTGAAGTCAGTGAAGCTGAGTTTCGGCTCTGCCTCTTTACTGAACTCTGAAGTCAGTGAAGCTGAGTTTCGGCTCTGCCTCTTTACTGAACTCTGAAGTCAGTGAAGCTGAGTTTCGGCTCTGCCTCTTTACTGAACTCTAAAGTCAGTGAAGCTGAGTTTCGGCTCTGCCTCTTTACTGAACTCTAAAGTCAGTGAAGCTGAGTTTCGGCTCTGCCTCTTTACTGAACTCTAAAGTCAGTGAAGCTGAGTTTCGGCTCTGCCTCTTTACTGAACTCTAAAGTCAGTGAAGCTGAGTTTCGGCTCTGCCTCTTTACTGAACTCTAAAGTCAGTGAAGCTGAGTTTCGGCTCTGCCTCTTTACTGAACTCTAAAGTCAGTGAAGCTGAGTTTCGGCTCTGCCTCTTTACTGAACTCTAAAGTCAGTGAAGCTGAGTTTCGGCTCTGCCTCTTTACTGAACTCTAAAGTCAGTGAAGCTGAGTTTCGGCTCTGCCTCTTTACTGAACTCTGGAGTCAGTGAAGCTGAGTTTCGGCTCTGCCTCTTTACTGAACTCTAAAGTCAGTGAAGCTGAGTTTCGGCTCTGCCTCTTTACTGAACTCTGGAGTCAGTGAAGCTGAGTTTCGGCTCTGCCTCTTTACTGAACTCTAAAGTCAGTGAAGCTGAGTTTCGGCTCTGCCTCTTTACTGAACTCTGGAGTCAGTGAAGCTGAGTTTCGGCTCTGCCTCTTTACTGAACTCTGGAGTCAGTGAAGCTGAGTTTCGGCTCTGCCTCTTTACTGAACTCTGGAGTCAGTGAAGCTGAGTTTCGGCTCTGCCTCTTTACTGAACTCTGGAGTCAGTGAAGCTGAGTTTCGGCTCTGCCTCTTTACTGAACTCTGGAGTCAGTGAAGCTGAGTTTCGGCTCTGCCTCTTTACTGAACTCTGGAGTCAGTGAAGCTGAGTTTCGGCTCTGCCTCTTTACTGAACTCTGGAGTCAGTGAAGCTGAGTTTCGGCTCTGCCTCTTTACTGAACTCTGGAGTCAGTGAAGCTGAGTTTCGGCTCTGCCTCTTTACTGAACTCTGGAGTCAGTGAAGCTGAGTTTCGGCTCTGCCTCTTTACTGAACTCTGGAGTCAGTGAAGCTGAGTTTCGGCTCTGCCTCTTTACTGAACTCTGGAGTCAGTGAAGCTGAGTTTCGGCTCTGCCTCTTTACTGAACTCTGGAGTCAGTGAAGCTGAGTTTCGGCTCTGCCTCTTTACTGAACTCTGGAGTCAGTGAAGCTGAGTTTCGGCTCTGCCTCTTTACTGAACTCTGGAGTCAGTGAAGCTGAGTTTCGGCTCTGCCTCTTTACTGAACTCTGGAGTCAGTGAAGCTGAGTTTCGGCTCTGCCTCTTTACTGAACTCTGGAGTCAGTGAAGCTGAGTTTCGGCTCTGCCTCTTTACTGAACTCTGGAGTCAGTGAAGCTGAGTTTCGGCTCTGCCTCTTTACTGAACTCTGGAGTCAGTGAAGCTGAGTTTCGGCTCTGCCTCTTTACTGAACTCTGGAGTCAGTGAAGCTGAGTTTCGGCTCTGCCTCTTTACTGAACTCTGGAGTCAGTGAAGCTGAGTTTCGGCTCTGCCTCTTTACTGAACTCTGGAGTCAGTGAAGCTGAGTTTCGGCTCTGCCTCTTCACTGATTTGCTGCTTTGCTCTCCGTCGCAGCGTTTAGGCGTCAGCGTTTATCAGCTCGGCTGTGTTTGTGTTTAATCGCCTGAGGCTGAGCTCTGAGCTCCGATTACTCTCTGTAATGTACGCTGGATGTTTGTTTTGATGTATGGAGATGCTCTAAATTACTGTGGAAGTGTTATAACTGTCGCCATGGCGCCCGCTCCCATTGCTGCCAGCAGAAGCAGCGAGACCCTCAGAGTGAGAGAATTAAAGAGACTTCAGCATCATTTAGACTGAGAGGGAGCTGCTGTGTTCCTGAGGTCATTACAGTTTAACTCCTCCACAGAGAGAGAGAGAGAGAACGAGAGACAGATAGAGAGAGAGAGAGAGCGAGAGAGAGAGAGAGAGAGAGAGAGAGAACGAGAGAGACAGGCAAAGAGAGAGAACGAAAGAGACAGAGAGAAAGAGAGAGAGAACGAGAGAGACAGGCAGAGAGAGAGAACGAAAGAGACAGAGAGAGAGAGAGAGAGAGAGAACGAGAGAGACAGGCAGACAGAGAGAACGAGAGAGAGAGACAGAGAGAGAGAACGAGAGAGAGAGACAGACAGAGACAGGCAGAGAGAGAGAGACAGAGACAGGCCGAGAGAGAGAGACAGAGACAGGCCGAGAGAGAACGAGAGAGAGAGAACGAGAGAGAGACAGAGACAGGCAGAGAGAGAGAGAGAACGAGAGAGAGAGACAGAGACAGGCCAAAAGAGAGAGACAGAGACAGGCAGAGAGAGAGAGAGAGAGAGAACGAGAGAGAGAGACAGAGACAGGCAGAGAGAGAGAACGAGAGAGAGACAGAGACAGGCAGAGAGAGAGAACGAGAGAGAGACAGAGACAGGCAGAGAGAGAGAGACAGGCAGAGAGAGACTGTTAGACGCTGTATTAAACGCTGTGTTTAACACTGTTAGCCGCTGTGTTTAACACTGTTAGCCGCTGTGTTTAACACTGTTAGACGCTGTGTTTAACACTGTTAGCCGCTGTGTTTAACACTGTTAGCCGCTGTGTTTAACACTGTTAGCCGCTGTGTTTAACACTGTTAGACGCTGTGTTTAACACTGTTAGCCGCTGTGTTTAACACTGGTAGACGCTGTGTTAAATACGTAAACGCTGATAGACGCTGTGTTAAATACCTAAACGCTGTGTTAAAAGACGCTGTTAAAAGCTGTTAGAAGCTGCGTTAAATGCTGTGTTTAACACTGTTAGACGCTGTGATTAACACTGTTAGACGCTGTGTTAGACTCATCAGATTTATTAGTCAGATTTGTAGACCTGAGTCTGATCTAAGAAATCAGAGTGTGCTTACCTGACTGCTTCATAATCAGATAACTGCAGGAATCTGATAATCGGATTCGGACGTGATTGTTTAGTCTACAGACTTCTGTCCAGTTACAGCCCTATTGTTTGCTAGCCGGTATGGTCAAGAGGAGGATTGGTTCTCCTTTAGGTCTTGGTTCCTCTCAGTTTTTCCTTCTGTGGGAGTTTTAATCAGTGACACTGTTGGACCCAGAGACGACACCTGCAGTAAAAAGTGCTACATAAATCAATTTAATGCGAGACTGAACTGTGTGTGTGTGTGTGTGTGTGTGTGTGTGTGTGTGTGTGTGTTTGTGTGTGTGTGTGTGTCCTCCAGTTAGCCTCCAGCATCTACAGCTTCGCTTGTTCTCTGTGGACCCATCATACAGACACGTTCCTGCTACAGATCCACTGTGGAGACCAGCAGGAGGCGCTGAGCTCTCTGGAGCGCACATTGCTCTCTCTGAAAGGTAACATATACACACACACACACGCTCACACAGAGACGCACACACAGACGCAGACACTCACACATACACTCACACACACGCTCACACAGAGACGCACACACAGACGCAGACACTCACACACACTCAAACAGAGACACGCACACAGACACACTCAGACACACACACAGATGCAGACACTCACACGCACTCAAACAGAGACACGCGCACAGACACACTCACACACACACACAGATGCAGACACTCACACGCACTCAAACAGAGACACGCACACAGACACACTCACAGACACACACATACGCAGACGCACACGCGCTCACACAGAGACGCACACACAGTCACAGACGCAGACACTCACAGACACACACACACACACAGATGTGCACACACTCGCACTTACATTCACACACACACACATGCTCACAGACACGCTCAGACACACTCACAGACACACATTCACAGACAGACACACACACAGACGCACTCACACGCTCACACAGACGCGCACATGCTCGCAGACACTCACAGACACACACAGACGCAGACACTCATAGACACACACACAGATGGACACACTCAGACACACAGACGCACACACACACACAGACGCAGACACTCACAAACACACACACAGACGCAGTCACTCACAGACACACACACTCATAGACACACTCACAGATACACACACTCACTCACTGGCAGATTCTATTTCATCTGTTCCAACTTATTAAATATCAGAAAAGCGAAATATCATTTATTGTCAATATATCTTAAAGTATCGTGAGAGTATTATTTTCCATATCGCCCAGCCCTGCCTTTATTACAATATTCTAAATATTTATCACACTAATGTTTCATATCATATTTTACAACTTTATGGCTGAATATTAGTCTTAAATTCTTATTCTGTAGTATACTAGTTCCTATTTGTAGAATATTGTATTAACTAGTTTTGTTTTCACCTGAATATTATATTTTATTAAACTAGACCCAGATGTTATAAATTCCATTTTTACATTTGTTGTTCATTTTTTTCTTCAACACTTCTTTGAATATTAAACTATAATCAGATTTTTAATTTATAATCTATTATGTTAAGCTTATTACATTAACCAACTAGTTTTGTATCTTAAATAGAGACAAATGTATTAACCAAAATAATTATGGTTTTAAAAAGCCTAAAACACTGAACACAAACTAAGTGTAGAACTAAAATAGGTTCGATTTTTTTACGTCTGTTGTTTCTGATTAATATATTAATAAAGCCTTCCTGTCGCATTGTTATAGTATATTAATACATGTGTGAATGTTGTAGCATATTAGTCTACATGAGTGTTGTAATATAGTAATATATGTATGAGTGTTATAGTGTATAAATATACATATGCATATGTTGTAGTATAGTAACATATGTATGAATGTTATAACATGTTAATATAGGTATGAATGTTATAGTATATTAATATGCGTATGGTTATATAGTGTGGATCCTCAGTGTGAATCTGTCTCCTCTGCAGTTCTGAGGAAGCTGACTGTTCATGGATTTGTGGAGCCTCAGGAGAACATGGAGGTGATGGTGAGCGAATCACACCTGCTCATTAGCACAGGACACTAATGAGCCACGAGGATCTTCAACCTCCTCATTCACATTAAACGTTAAACGGACGTTCTCCTCCAGCATGGCGCCGTATGCTGGGGCTGTACCTTACATTCCTTTATCATTATTGCGATAAAACCATGGTGCTTATGGGACTTGCCCTAAGACTCACCCTGAGACTAAAGCGGAGACTCGCCCTGAGACTAAAGCTGAGACTCGCCCTGAGACTAAAGCTGAGCCTCGCCCTGAGACTAAAGCTGAGCCTTGCCCTGAGACTAAACCTGAGCCTTGCCCTGAGACTAAAGCTGAGACTCGCCCTGAGACTAAAGCTGAGCCTCGCCCTGAGACTAAACCTGAGACTTGCCCTGAGACTCAGTCTGAGCCTCGCCCTGAGACGCAGTCTGAGCCTCGCCCTGAGACTAAACCTGAGCCTCGCCCTGAGACTAAACCTGAGACTAAAACTGAGACTTGCCCTGAGACTAAAGCTGAGACTCACCCTGAGACTAAAGCTGAGCCTCGCCCTGAGACTAAACCTGAGACTTGCCCTGAGACTCAGTCTGAGCCTCGCCCTGAGACTCAGTCTGAGCCTCGCCCTGAGACTAAACCTGAGCCTCGCCCTGAGACTAAAACTGAGACTTGCCCTGAGCCTAAACCTGAACCTCACCCTGAACCTCGCCCTGAGCCTCGCCCTGAGACTAAACCTGAGACTCGCCCTGAGACTAAACCTGAGACTAAAACTGAGACTTGCCCTGAGCCTAAACCTGAACCTCACCCTGAACCTCGCCCTGAGCCTCGCCCTGAGCCTAAACCTGAGACTCGCCCTGAGACTAAACCTGAGACTCGCCCTGAGACTAAACCTGAGACTAAATCTGAGACTCACCCTGAGATGAAATTTGACTCTCTCTCTCTCTCTCTCTCTCTCTGTCTCTCTCTCTCTCTCTGTCTCTCACTCTGTCTCTCTCTTTCTGTCTCTCTGTCTCTCTCTCTCTATCTGTCTCTCTCTCTCTGTGTCTGTCTCCCTCTTTCTGTCTCTCTGTCTCTCTCCTTCTTTCTGTCTCTCTGTCTCTCTCTTTCTGTCTCTCTTTCTGTCTCTCTGTGTCTCTCTCTCTGTCTCTCTCTCTGTCTCTCTCTGTCTCTCTCTCTCTTACTCTCTCTTTCTGTCTCTCTGTCTCTCTCTCTCTGTGTGTCTCTCTCTGTCTGTCTCTTTCTGTCTGTCTCTGTCTTTCTCTCTTTCTGTCTCTCTCTGTGTCTGTCTCTCTCTTTCTGTCTCTGTCTCTCTCTCTCTGTGTCTGTGTCTCTCTTTCTGTCTCTCTCTCTCTCTCTCTCTCTCTCTCTCTCTCTCTCTCTCTCTCTCTGTCTCTCTCTCTGCAGGGGTTTCTCCGTGCGGTGTTTGAGAGGCTGAAGCAGTTTTTAGAATGCTGTAAGTATTCTCTTTAAAAATCTTTTTTTCTTAAATTTAAAAAACAAACTTGTGTTAAAATTTATTGTACAGTTCTTCTATAACTCCATAATTCTGCTGTTAATTTGGTTCAGTTTTAAAGGGATCTTCAGTGGTCATTCAGCCTACAACAGTTTAGCTCCACCCATTCAGCTACAGCAGTTTTAGGGTTTTCCGGATGTTTATTTTGTTCATTGTTCATTATTGTTTGTGTGGTTGTTTTTTTATTATTCTTTATTGTTTAATGCTGTGTGTTGTTTATTGATGTTGTGTTTATTGGTGTTTATTGTGCAGGTGGTCAGGTGGGGGTGGGCAGTCTGTGCAGAGAGAAGCTGGAGAAGACGATCATCCTGTTCACTAAAGTGGTGAGTCTGTGTGTAGTTTGTCTGTCTGTGTGTCTTGCTGTTTGATTTTTTGTAGGAGTTTGTGTAAACGATCTGATGTTAATTAAGCAGCTGTTTGTAGGAGTTTGTGTAAACGATCTGATGTTAATTAAGCAGCTGTTTGTAGGAGTTTGTGTAAACGATCTGATGTTAATTAAGCAGCTGTTTGTAGGAGTTTGTGTAAACGATCTGATGTTAATTAAGCAGCTGTTTGTAGGAGTTTGTGTAAACGATCTGATGTTAATTGAGCAGCTGTTTGTAGGAGTTTGTGTAAACGATCTGATGTTAATTAAGCAGCTGTTTGTAGGAGTTTGTGTAAACGATCTGATGTTAATTAAGCTGCTGTTTGTTTGTTTGTAGAAGTTTGTGTAAACGATCTGAAGGTAGTTGACAGAAAAATTCAGAATACACACAGAGCATAGTCTAGAGGCCAATGCTGAAAGTATACTTGGCGTATTTTGCTTTTATACCTTTAGTGGTTCGATTTACACACCTCAGGTTTACACCCCCCTTACAGTTTTACACACACACCTACGCACAAACGCGCACACACACCCCCACCCACACACTTTCTTACACACACACACACACACACACACACACCCACACACACCCAACACACACATACACATACCCACATGAAAACCTACCCATGCATAGATTAGGGGGCGACTATCACTCCAATTGACAACATTTCGAAGCTTATTGACGATGAGGGTCTGTCTGGTGGGGGTTATTAGTTAGATTCGATGATTTTGTGCCTCTTTACGATGTTCAAGGCTGTTTCTACCAAAGGAATGGGGAGATGTCACGTACCACTTTAGGCTCGATTAAGTCTGCGCATCACAACACACACACACACACACACACACGTGCACGCACACACACACACACCTTTCACCTGTATTGATTACACTTCATCTTTAGCTTTAGGTAGTATAAAAATCAGGTATTACAATGTTCTTAGGTGTATTACAATGTATGTTTTCTAAGTGTGTCGGGACGTTCATCTCTGTTGCCCTGACAGTGAGTGCTTGTCTCTCTGGCGAATGCTGTTGGGTGAAGGAGGTCACTTCAGATACGCAGGGTTGTTATAAATTCCTTTGGTAAAACCTTAGCGGTTAGTTCAGACAGGAGCTCAGAGAGTTGAGACTTGGAGAGATAAGCGGGAACTCATTGTCTTGGGAGATGGGAGAAAGAGCGAACCCGAGTCCACGCTCAGGTTTACTGGGGTGATGGGTGCCCTAAAGGCTCTCAAACCTATTTTTATCATTTTTATTCACTTTTGTTAAACTTTTCATATTTAGCATGATTTTTCTGTCTTGATTTCTCCATCCATCCATCCATCCATCCATCCATCCATCCATCCATCGCCATCCGCTTATTCGAGTCCGGGTCGTGGGGGCAGCAGCCTAAGCAAAGAGGCCCAGGCCTCCCTCTCCCCCGCCAACTCCTCCAGCTCTACTGGAGGCGTTCCCAAAACAGTTGAGAGATATAATCCCTCCAACGTGTCCTGGGTCTTCCCTGGGGTCTCCTCCCCGTTGGGCATGTCTGGAACACTTCCCTAGGGATGTGTCTAGAGGCCATCCTTACCAGATGCCTGAACCACCTCAACTGGCTTCTCTCAATGTGGAGGAGCAGCGGCTCTACTACGAGCCTCTCCCGAATCGCCGAGCTTCTCACCCTATCTCTCATTCGGCTGCTTGTATCCGTGATCTCGTTCTTTCGGTCACTACCTAAAGCTTATAACCATAGGTGAGAGCCGGAACGTAGATTGACCAGTAAATTGACAGTTTCACCTTCTGGCTCAGCTCTCTCTCCACCATGACGGACCGGCATAGGGTCCGCATTACTGCAGACGCCGCACCAATCCGCCTGTCAGCCTCTCGCTTCGTCCTTCCTTCACTCGTGAACAAAATCCCGAGATATTTAAACTCCTCCACTTGGGGCAAGAATTCACTCCCGACCTGGACAGAGCATTCCACCCTTTTCTAACTGAGGACCATGGACTCAGATTTAGAGGTGCTGATTTTCATCCCAGCCACTTTACACTCAGCTGCAAACTGGTCCAGAGAGAGCTGGAGGTCGCGGCATGATGATGCCAACAGGACCACATCATCCGCAAAAAGCTGACGTGAAATCTTGAGGCCACCATACTGGACACCCTCCGCCACTTGGCTGTTCCGAGAAATTCTGTCCATAAAAGTTACGAACAGAATCGGTGACAACGGACAGCCCTGGCGGAGCCCAACCGTAACTGGAAACCAATCTGACTTACTGCCCGGCTATACGAACCAAGCTACTGCTCCATTTGTACAGGGACTGAATGGCCCATAACAACGAGCCCCTCACCCTGTACTCCCGGAGCATTCCCCACAGAATCCCCAGAGGGACACAGTCCAATGCCTTCTCCAAATCCACAAAATACATGTCTACTGGTTGGGCAAACTCCCACACACCCTCCAGGACCCTGGTGAGGATAAAAAGCTGGTCCAGTGTTCCACGACCTGGCCGAAAGCCGCATTGTTCCTCTTGTAGCTGAGGTTTGACTATTGGTCGGACTCTCTTTTCCAGTACCCCTGCATAGACCTTACTCCCAATAGTTGAAACACACTCTCCGGTCCCCTTTCTTAAACAGAGGGATCACCACTCCAGTCTGCCATTCCAGGGGGACCACCCCAGATGTCCACGCGATGTTGCAGAGGCGTCAGCCAAGACAGCCCTACAACATCCAGAGCTCTCAGGAATTCCGGGCGGATCTCATCCACCCCCGGTGCTCTGCCACCAAGGAGTTTTCCAACCACCTTGACTACCTCTGCCCGAGTGATGGACGGACCCTCAAACAGACCTCCAAGCTCTGCCTCCTCTAGGGAAGGATAGTTGGTGGGGTTGAGAAGATCCCACTGTATACAGTGTTGGCCGGGAGCCGCTTTCCTTTCCTGGCTGTCTGACTGTTTGCCAGAACCTTCTTGGTGCCTGTCCATAGTCCTTCCCCATGGCCTCACCAAACTCCTCCCACACCAGAGTTTTTGCCTCAGCAACTGCAGAAGCTGTGACCTGCTTGGTCCTTCGGTACACATCTTTTGCCTCTAGTGTCCCACAAGCCAACCAGGCCCGATAGGACTCTTTCTTCAGCTTGACGGCTTCCTTTACCCGAGGTGTCCACCAGCAGGTTTGGGGATTGCCGCCACAACAGGCACCTACAACCTTGCGGCCACAGCTCCAATCCACTGCATCGACAATGGGGGCACAGAACAGGGCCCACTCAGACTTGATGTCACCAGCCGACCTTGGTATGCAGTCGAAGCTCTGTCGGATGTGGGAATTGAAGATCTTTCTAGTATTAAGTAGTTCCTCTGCCAGACGTTCCCAACAAACCCTCACAACACGTTTGGGTCTGCCAGGTCTGTCCGGTATTATCACCTGCAATCTGATCCAACCCACCACTAGGTGGTGATCATTTGACAGCTCCGCTCCTGCCTTCACCCTGGTGTCCAAAATACATGGTAACAAATCTATATCTATCTAAATCTAAATAACCCTCGCGTCCACCGGAGAAAACCCCAACGTACAGGGGAACTATATCTTGTTGGTATCTCTCAGCCAGGGTGAGGCCCTGGTAACCCTAATCCGGGCGAGGGAAAGTGGGTCCTGATGGTCTTCATTGTATCAAATCAAATTTATTTGTATAGTGCTTTTTGCAATGGATGTTGTCACAAAGGAGCTTCACAGAATTCCAGAAAAGACAAAGTTTTAACAAGAATGTACAAAATGTAAAAACCCCCTGCCGGGCAAGCCAGGGGCAACAGTGGCAAGGAAAAACTCCCTCAGAACTGAGGAAGAAACCTTGGGAGGAACCAGGGGGGACCCATCCTCCTCAGGTCAGACTACCTACAAGTGATTATACTACTAATATTAATAGCAGTAATATTGGTATTAGGAATAACTAGGAGTCATTATCATAAAAACTGTTCTGTCCAGCGTTTTTTCCCAATAAACTGGCAAAACTCTTTTTGGACTCAGGTTGGGTTTTTTTACACCACAACAGACAATTTTTTCCATTTTCACAGTCTGGGGTGTATTTTCCACAGCCTGTACTCCGCTAGGTTTTCGCAGGCT
Source organism: Pygocentrus nattereri (assembly GCF_015220715.1). NCBI lineage: Eukaryota > Metazoa > Chordata > Actinopteri > Characiformes > Serrasalmidae > Pygocentrus > Pygocentrus nattereri. The sequence goes on along the minus strand of NC_051239.1, from coordinate 3,260,279 downwards.
GCTTCATTGGCCATTCTCTATTACTGTCTTTTATTTAAAAATTGGGTTCTTCAATTTCTTCCACTGGTGCCACGGCGCTGGATCTCTCCAGTGGTAACATGGCCTCCTAACCAGGCTCCTCTGTTGTAATGGTCTCATACAGCATGACTTACTTGATGGCAGAGTCGATGAGGCGCAGGATGAGGCCTATTGTGCAGGGGATGAGACAGCATCCACAGGTGGTGATGAGAGCTGCTGCTACTGCAGTGGAAACTAAAACAGAAAAGACAAGTGCACCCCACTTCCCAAACCATGATTAGAGTAGGGAGGTTAAGGGGTTATCGATACCAGCATTATCGTGCATTTCCTTGGACAAAGTTTCCAAACCTTGGAGAGCTCTGGTAAAACTACCATCAGGAGAAGTGTTGTTGGGAATGAAAGTACAACAGAAATCACTGAACATTTTATCACACACCACCTCTTTCTGCTAATGGCATATCCAGAGCAATCCTATTTTGCCATGCCATAAGTGATGTAGCCTGCAGCTGTTCATGGACAGCTTTTAAAGTGTCCTGGCTGTGATTAATGAATCGTAGCTTGTTGTAGTAATTAACCCAATCTACATTTTTATTTTTAGTTGGCCACGGAAAAATGTATTCAAACCCTGCAGCAATCTGGTTTTTAGCCTTAAACTTATCTCGAACACCTCTAAGGACCCCTATTGCATCTGTATAAATGGAGTTATCAAACGCTCACGGTGCTGAAACATCGCGTTTCTGACGGTGGTGGTGTTTGAGCTTCCCAGGCAGTGTGGAGAAGGCCGCGGTGGGGAGAATGTGAAAGGGCATAAGGAGCTGTACCAAGGCACAGGAGCCCTGCCAGGACTGGGGCAGCACCGCCCTCAGCGTCCTGTCCCCACATAGCCACCACAAATCAGCGCGTGCGATTGTATGGTTGGTGAACCACTCAGACTGGCAACCACCAGCGTTGGTGGTGATGTCAGTGGTATATGCACACCAGGGAAGCGTTGTGGCATTCTTCCAACCAGAGGACCTAGAAGCAGGTGTAATTTCCGTGTAAGGCTAGAACACCAGGCGGCATAGTGAACACCTTTCACAACAAAGAGCCCGTAGGTGATAATAATTAAGCAGTACAGTGCCAGTCTGGCCATGGTCAGATTTATTTCGTGGTCAGAGAGTTCTCGTACCTTCTTACAGTGAGAGAGATGAATCCAGGAGGGACGTTCAGCTATTTTTACAGCTGTGGGGGTTGTTAGCAGCACTTAGAATGGTCCCTCCCACCGTGGGTCTGCCCAGGACTTCTTTTTATGACCTTTATGAAGACCCAGTCACCAGGTTCGACTTCTGCATCTGTTCCCCTTCGACCTGTATAGGAGGATTTTTAACAGAGAGAAAATTCAGTTTATTCAACATGTTCATATAGTCGGCCAAATTCTCTTCTGCTTCTTCACTCCCCTTTAATAAGGATCTAAATTGAGGAATGAACCCATTTTCACCTGGAATTATGTGCATGTTCAAATGTTACTAGTGGGAGACAGTAGACCCAATTTTTTCCTGTCTCTTCTGTTGTCTTTCGGAGTTTAGCCTTTATAGTGCCATTGTGTCTTTCTACCAAACCTGCTGATTGGGCGTGGTAAGCACAATGATTCTTTAGTTCTATGTGTAATGCTTTACCCACATGCGCGACAAGATTCGCCATTATCACTATATGTTCTCTGAGGTATTCCGTACCTGGGGATTATTTATTTCACCAATGCCTTTGCCACAGTCCAATGCACCTGGATTAGCACAGGGAAATATTTCAACCCATTTTGTGAGTGCGTCTGTAATTACTAGGAAATACTTCTTCCATTCACATGTATTCAATTCTATGAAATCCATACATATGTGCTGAAAGGGCTACTGTGGTTTGGAAACTTGCCTCTTTTAGGTCTGAAATTTCCCTGTGGGTTGTTTCTTGCACAGATCTCACACACTAAGCAGAAATTTTCTGAGTAATTTGTGAACCCATAGGCTGTGAATACTTGATTTATGGTATGCACCACCCCCCTGTTGAGACATGGCAAGGGCCATGGCTCAATAGAGCAGCATAACTAAATAAGTTTTTTTGGAAGGATGGGCTTCCCTTGGGGTCAACAGTGGATGTTAGTCATTAAGTTTCGCCCCATACTTCGGCCACTGCTGTTTTTCTAAAGTAGGGGAAACTCTTAGCATCTCTGCCAAGACCTCCTCATCCAGTTGTGTGTGTGTCTCGGAGAAGAGGAGGGATGCGGGCGAGCTGCCGAGTGCAGCCCGTTTCGCTTCTTCATCTTCCCTGTGATTACCTCTGGAAACAGGATCTAGTGCGCGTGTGTGTGCAGCACATTTACAAACAGCAAGCTGTTTAGGCAGTTGGATGGAATCTAATAAATTGTGAATAAGATCTTTGTCATTAATACTTTTACCCGAAGAGGTGGTCATACCTCGGTTCTTGCATTGTTGGGCAAAGGTATGGATTGTGGAAAATGCAAATCGTAACAGATTGGTTGGCCCCAAGTTTGCATGCCCCTGTTAGAGCGATTAGCTCTGCTGCTTGAGCAGAGAGATGGCTGGGCAATTTGCCAGACTTAAGTGTTTTGTCAAGGGTGACAACAGCAAACCCAGTAACATTTGTGCCATCGGGGAGTTTGCTGCTAGAACCATCCACAAACGTGGTAATGTCACTATTGGCTAAGGGCTGATCCATGAGAACAACACGAGGCAACACACTTTCAGCAATTTGAGCCAAACAGTTATGCGGAGTGTCTTCAGAGGCATTCGGCGTAAGTGTTGAGGGGTTTAGGCCTGTGCATCTTTCAATGGTGAAATGGGGTGGCGAGAGCAGGGTGGTCGTGCATGACAGATGTCTAGAAGGACAGAGATAAGAAATTTTGTTCTGTAAGAGAATAACAGAAACTGCATGCATCAAAACTAAACTGTGAAACAATAACACTGAAGCCGAAGCTTGAACTGCAAGAGAAGCAGCCACAACTGCCTGCACACAGGGCGGCAAGGCCCTGGCTACAGGGTCTAATGTAGAAGAATAGAGGGCTACAGGGCGCGCCTTCTGTCCATGCGTTTGTGTCATGACAGGAGTCATGAAGCCATTCCTACAATCTGAAAAAAGTTTGAGTAATTTGGGAGACCCAACTGAAACAAATGCGCCCTCCGCCTCGGGTGTCCACACAGTAGAGTCATGTGCAGCCAAGGGCTGTGAGCAAATGAGATCGGGGGCTGTTAGTTCAGCATAATTAGCGATCCAACTCCGACAGTAGTTGGTCATACCCAGAAAAGATATCATTTGATGCTTAGTTTGTGGCTTAGGTGCTTGGAGGATAGCAGTTTTTCGGGCTTCATCAATGTGTCTGCCTTTATGAGAGAGAATATCGCCCAAATACTTTACTTGCTTTTTGCAAAGTTGTAATTTGTCTTACCTGGCTTTGTGGCCGTTCTCCGCTAAGAAATGGAGAAGGGCAACCGTGTCAGTCCACTGGACTGCACTGGAATAGAAAAGAAAGCATTACTGATGTCCACCACTGTGAAAAATGTGTTATCTGGGAGTAGACCATTCAAAAGCGTCTGTGGATCGGGCACCGTGGGTGCGCGAGGAATCACAGCTTTATTTACAGCTTGTAAATCTTGGACTGTCCTCCACCCAGAGGATGTTGTTGCCTTTTTAACAGGAAACAGTGGTGTGTTACATGGGGAGTCAGGGCATTCAATTAATACCCCTGATTTTAACAAATCAACAATGATTGGAGCTATGCCAGCCCCTGCTTCAGGCTTGAGTGGATACTGTCTCTGATGTGGTCGAAACGAAGACTTGGGTGTAACAGAAATAGGAAGAACACCTTTAACGAGGCCGACATCAGCCTCGCCTTTCGACCACAGGTTTTTAGGAACAGTACTCAGCCTAGCAGCCTCACTTTCAGTGAGGGAGAAAATGTCTCATGAATCTTTCTGTACAGAGCTGGCGAGGTGCACATGTGGAGTTGCATGTGTAACTCAATTTAGTTGCATGCGAAAAGCGTGCAGTGGAATGTTGAACTCCCGGGGAATACTCGCGCCATTTGCAAGCCTTTTCACAGCCAGTGACAGAGGCACCCACGTCATTCCAGCTGTGTTTTGGCTCTTTTGAAGTGGAAACGTGAGGCACTGTGCGCCCGCGATGGAGCGGTTGTATGTCGGGCTGTAATTTGCATACAGTGCCACACATTCCACGGCCAGACCAGTGCAATGTTGGCAGTGTGACAGTAGTACATTCAGTCTTAAAGAAGCGCTCTTCATATTAGGGATCACGGCCACTGGTGTGTTTGAAAAACATTGTGCAGTGCAGTGCAGACCCTGCGGGTGCATTAATTCTTGCATTAATTGCTCCCACATAACCCACTTCACGGGCTTTGTCAAGAAGAGCTTGAATAATGGAACTTGGGCCCGTGTTGACAAAGGCTAGCGAGTACCAGTAATGGGGAGCTGATATCTCTTCCAAGACCATTGCAAGCTCTGCACAGCACTTCATGACCCTTTATGTCTAAAATGACCACAGGTTTTGATTTTGAACTGAGTAGAAATGTCTTTACATGCATCAAACAAACATAGAATATAATACTGATCTGCTCATTAACGTAGAGTATAATACTGATCTCATTAACGTAGAGTATAATACCGATCTGCTCATTAACGTAGAGAATAATACTGATCTCATTAATGTAGAGTATAATACCGATCTGCTCATTAACGTAGAGTATAATACTGATCTCATTAACGTAGAGTATAATACTGATCTGCTCATTAACGTAGAGAATAATACTGATCTCATTAATGTAGAGTATAATACCGATCTGCTCATTAACGTAGAGTATAATACTGATCTCATTAACGTAGAGTATAATACCGATCTGCTCATTAACGTAGAGAATAATACTGATCTCATTAATGTAGAGTATAATACCGATCTGCTCATTAACGTAGAGTATAATACCGATCTGCTCATTAACGTAGAGTATAATACTGATCTCATTAACGTAGAGTATAATACTGATCTGCTCATTAACGTAGAGTATAATACCGATCTCATTAATGTAGAGTATAATACCGATCTCATTAATGTAGAGTATAATACCGATCTGCTCATTAACGTAGAGTATAATACTGATCTCATTAACGTAGAGTATAATACTGATCTGCTCATTAACGTAGAGAATAATACTGATCTGCCTGCTCATTAATGTAGAGTATAATACCGATCTGCTCATTAACGTAGAGTATAATACTGATCTCATTAACGTAGAGTATAATACCGATCTGCTCATTAACGTAGAGAATAATACTGATCTCATTAATGTAGAGTATAATACCGATCTGCTCATTAACGTAGAGTATAATACTGATCTCATTAACGTAGAGTATAATACTGATCTGCTCATTAACGTAGAGAATAATACTGATCTCATTAATGTAGAGTATAATACCGATCTGCTCATTAACGTAGAGTATAATACCGATCTGCTCATTAACGTAGAGTATAATACCGATCTGCTCATTAACGTAGAGTATAATACTGATCTCATTAACGTAGAGTATAATACTGATCTGCTCATTAACGTAGAGTATAATACCGATCTCATTAATGTAGAGTATAATACCGATCTCATTAATGTAGAGTATAATACCGATCTGCTCATTAACGTAGAGTATAATACTGATCTCATTAACGTAGAGTATAATACTGATCTGCTCATTAACGTAGAGAATAATACTGATCTGCCTGCTCATTAATGTAGAGTATAATACCGATCTGCTCATTAACGTAGAGTATAATACTGATCTCATTAACGTAGAGTATAATACTGATCTGCTCATTAACGTAGAGTATAATACTGATCTCATTAACGTAGAGTATAATACCGATCTGCTCATTAACGTAGAGTATAATACCGATCTGCCTGCTCATTAATGTAGAGTATAATACCGATCTGCTCATTAACGTAGAGTATAATACTGATCTCATTAACGTAGAGTATAATACTGATCTGCTCATTAACGTAGAGTATAATACTGATCTCATTAACGTAGAGTATAATACCGATCTCATTAATGTAGAGTATAATACCGATCTGCTCATTAACGTAGAGTATAATACTGATCTCATTAACGTAGAGTATAATACCGATCTCATTAATGTAGAGTATAATACTGATCTGCTCATTAACGTAGAGTATAATACTGATCTCATTAACGTAGAGTATAATACTGATCTCATTAACGTAGAGTATAATACTGATCTGCTCATTAACGTAGAGTATAATACTGATCTCATTAACGTAGAGTATAATACCGATCTGCTCATTAACGTAGAGTATAATACTGATCTCATTAACGTAGAGTATAATACCGATCTGCTCATTAACGTAGAGTATAATACTGATCTCATTAACGTAGAGTATAATACTGATCTGCTCATTAACGTAGAGTATAATACTGATCTCATTAACGTAGAGTATAATACCGATCTGCTCATTAACGTAGAGTATAATACTGATCTCATTAACGTAGAGTATAATACTGATCTGCTCATTAACGTAGAGTATAATACCGATCTCATTAATGTAGAGTATAATACCGATCTGCTCATTAACGTAGAGTATAATACTGATCTCATTAACGTAGAGTATAATACCGATCTGCTCATTAACGTAGAGTATAATACCGATCTGCCTGCTCATTAACGTAGAGTATAATACCGATCTGCTCATTAACGTAGAGTATAATACCGATCTGCCTGCTCATTAATGTAGAGTATAATACCGATTTTAACAGTAATTAAACAGGTTTGTTTGTTTATTTGTTTGTTTGTTTCTTGTGGTATAGCTGCTGGACTTCCTGGAGTACCACCCTTTCCCGTTCATCCCTCTGATCCAGCGCTGTCTGGAGTTCTCGGTCAGCTTCGTATTCACAGCGGCGGGAGATGGTCTGCTGTTCGAGAGGTTCATCGTCCAGTGCATGAACCTCATCAAGAGCATCGTGAAGAACGAGGCCTACAGACCCGACAAGAACATCGAGGGTGTGTTTACCTTCTGTGTCCCCATCTTATCACCACTTATAGAGATATGGAGTGTTTTGGATATTTGTTCATCATGAATTGATGCAGCCTCTGTTCATCTGACAGGAGTTTATGTAGATTACTAATTATTTGTTATTATTTACACTAATTATTGGTAATTAATTTGTTCAAATTTTTGGTAAATTTTAATAATAATTGTTGGTAATAATGTATGCTAATTATTGATAATTATTCCCACTAATAATTAGTAATTATTTATCATTGTTTATGCTAATTATATATTTACGGTGGGTCAGACGAGTGTATTTGAATCATTTCATACATTTATCTGCCAACATCCTGGTTACACGTTATCAGAAACGTTGATCTCCAACGTTTGAACTATAATATTATGTAAATTAGTTTTATTACTGAAGTTAAAATTTGGATTTTTTAAATTTGAAATATTACTACAAATTTCACCTACTTCAGCGTTTTCACTGTCAGTAAAGATTATAATGCAAACACACAAAACCAACTAATTGTTAGTTACAGCATTTTACTGTAATCTCACTGTACAGTGACTGTATGTGGTGTTTGTTAATCTGCAGTCTATGCTGTTTTAATCTCACTGTACAGTGACTGTATGTGATGTTAATCTGAGGTCCATGCTGTTTTAATCTCACTGTACAGTGACTGTATGTGATGTTAATCTGAGGTCCATGCTGTTTTAATCTCACTGTACAGTGACTGTATGTGATGTTAATCTGAGGTTTATGCTGTTTTAATCTCACTGTACAGTGACTGTATGTGATGTTAATCTGAGGTTCATGCTGTTGTAATCTCACTGTACAGTGACTGTATGTGATGTTAATCTGAGGTTTATGCTGTTGTAATCTCAGTGGCTGTGTGTGTTGATGCGTTTGTTACAGACAGTAAACCTGAAGTTCTGGAAGCTCATAAGATTAAAACGGCGTTCTTCACCCACCCGACGCTGACTGAGATCGCTAAGAGACTCGTGTCCAAGTATTTCCTGCTGACGGAGGAGGAGCTGGTCATGTGGGAGGAGGATCCCGAGGGCTTCGGTACGTCGACGTGAAAGTTACCGTGATGTAAACGCTGACGTGAAGCTTTCGGCGCGAAGAGTAGAAGTTAATGGAGCGCAGCTGTGAAGTCACATGATCGTTAACGTGTTGTAAAGGTCGATGCATCGTGATTGTTAAAGTGGCGTAAATGTTCATGGTAGAAGTGTTGAAGTGACGTGATCGTGAGAAACACACGAAGGTTAGTGTGACGGAAGTTAGTTTGCCATAGTCGTTGATTCGATGTGAACGTTGACGTGAGGTCATTTAGTAGATCCAACGTGATGCAGTTACTAACGTGACATAATCGTTAATGCTATTTAAAATATCACGTGACCTGATTATTAGTTTGGTCCAGCTGTTAAACGTTAATGTAACTTCATCGTTAACGTGACGTTATGCTTAAATAGACGCAGTTATTAAATGTTAATGTGACTGTTTGAGGGTGGGTGTGTTCATAGCGTAAGACACGCCCACTTTACTCTGATAGCTGCTCCCAGAAGCCTCGTATTGATCATTATCAGTTGTTTCAGTGGAGCCGCTCTGTTTATGTGCAGTGATTTATGCTGTACAGCTTTTCTCTGAATCAGCGTGAAGGTCAGTGAGAGGCGTGACGGAGATGAAGTTCAGTGAAGCTCCTCGTTCTCCTGTCACGGTGAGGAGGCGTCGTGCTGCTGCCTGAGAGGTTAAACCAGCTCCTGAAATGTGGAGTTGATGCTAATTCAGTTTGAGATGAGTTGGAGCATCGGGGCGTTTCTGACTGAAGGCCAGACCGTTCCTCGCTCAGCTGTGACCTGCGGCTCAGAGAGGCTTTAAAACCTTAAAGCAGGTTCCTCTGATCTCCTGTTGACCTCCTGCTTTATAAACACACTGAGAACCAAGTTCTGTGTTCCTGGGACTATTCAGGAACCCAGTCAGATCTTGAAGAGCTGAACGATCATTTATTAACCGATGAATCTATTGACTGTTTTATTGATGCATCCATTGATCTAAATGAAAGGTGTCAGGTGGTATAAACGAGCAACTGTGATGAATCACATTATTTTAGTCACAATTAATCTCATCCGCCTGTTTATAAAGCGGTGCATTGTGTTAAAGCAATAGGACAAAAGAAACTCCATCAGAATTTATTTTAGTAATTTTATTTTCATTGTGCTGTTATTTTTTAATCCTCATCATGTACCATTAATTTGAAGCTACCGTTAATCTGAATCTGTACCGTTAATCTGAACCTGTACCATTAATCTTAACCTATTATGTTAATGGGAATCTGAATCTGTACCATTCACCTGAGTTTGTACTGTTATTCTCAGTCTGTTCTAATAATCGGAACCTGTACCATTAATCTTAACCTATACCGTTAATCTGAACCCGTTCCTTTAATCTGAGTCTTTGCCATTATTCTGATCCTGTACCGTTAATCTGAGTCTGTGCCATTATTCTGATCCTGTACCGTTAATCTGAACCCGTTCCTTTAATCTGAGTCTGTTCTATTATTCTGATCCTGTACCGTTAATCTGAGTCTGTACCATTAATCTTAACCTATACCGTTAATCTGAACCTGTTCCTTTAATCTGAGTCTGTTCTATTATTCTGATCCTGTACCGTTAATCTGAGTCTGTGCCATTAATCTGAGTCTGTGCCGTTAATCTGAACCCGTTCCTTTAATCTGAGTCTATTCTGAGTCTGTGCGTTTAATCTGAGTCTGTTCTATTAATTAAACAGTGTGTTGTTAATATGTGGAGAGAAAACGTGACGGTACCAGAAGATCTGCAGGTGTGTCTGGTTCTGTTGAGCGTAATGAGAGCAGATTGAGAGTCGGAGCTGATCAGTTCAGGGAGGATGTTGAGGGAATAGTTTGATGGATGATGAGTTTAAACAGCAGGAGACGCAGTGACTCCTCAGCGTCTTCACAGCTGGTGGATCCCGACCTGTTCAGGCTGTAACGTCACCTCAGTGAGTGAAGCTGATCGATCCTCTGTTTTCTTCTTCTTTAGCCGTGGAAGAGACTGGAGGGGATTCATGGAAGTACAGTCTGAGGGTGAGTGACACACGCTCTCCAACACACTCTCCGACACACGCTCTCCGACACACTCTCCGACACACGCTCTCCGACACACACACTCCAACACATGCTGTTTAACCCGCTCTCCGACACGCACTCTAACATATTCTCCAGTACGTTCTTCAACATGTTCTCCGTCGTGCTTCCCAGCATGCTTTCCAACATATACTCTCCATCACGGTCACCATCACACACAAAGTCAGGTTCTCTAAGAGGCTCTCTGACACTCTCACTACAGATTCTCTCCAGCACGTTCTCCAGCGTTTGCTTGTTCCCCTCTGGCGTGTTTGATTTGGAGCGGGTTTTTTGAAGTATCTTCTCTGTTTGCAGCTGATTTGTTCTGGTGGTATCTGCTCGGCTCAGTCCGTCTTGCATTCTCCAGCCGTGACGCCATGATTCTCCTTGCAGGTTATTCAGGAACAGCATTTGTTTATCTTCTGTTTGGAGAGCAGGGAGATTGCGGCGTCTCACTGAGACCGTTTAAAGCTTTTCTTCTCATTCAGACAGAGAAACTCCTCAGAGTGAGATAGGAACCTGTCCATCATGCTCAGCCTTCACCGCTCCTCTCCTTCCAGCAGAAGGTCAGGAAATGCAAAGTTTGAAAAAACAGATTTTTTAAATGTATTCTATCATTTTGTGTTTTGTGGTCATTTTAGGCAAGAACCTGTTAGAATTAATGAGTTTCTTTATATCAGTGTCCATTGCAATAAATCACCAACTGAACGTTATTTGTTTTATTATTAAACACTTTTTTGGTATCACAGTTTTTGAGCTAGAACCCCTAAACATTGTAGATTTGTACAACCCCTGTGAGAACAGTGCACTTGTGCTTTTGGAACCAATTGCACTTACAGTTTAGTCAAACGTCTCGACCCAAACGACCAAACGAAAATGAGTAGCGGACCTTTATGGAGCTGCTTTGGTCACTGGGGCTCAGTCATGCTAGAACAGGGAAGGTTCTTCCCCAAACTGTTCCCACAAAGTTGGAAGCTACAGCTGTCCAAAATGTCTTGCTCTGCTGAAGCATTAAGGTTCCCCTTCACTGGAGCTAAGGGTTCTAGACCAACCTGTGAAAACAGCCCCAGATCATCATCCCTCTTCCACCAAACTTCACAGCTGGCACAGTTCAGTCAGGCAGGTACACCACTGCACTCCACGCTTTGCACTGCGCTTGGTGATGTAAGGCTTGGATGCAGCTGCTCGGCCATGGAAACCCATTCCATGAAGCTCTCTACGCTGTTCTTGAGCTGATCTGAAGACCACATGAAGTTTGGAGGTCTGTAGTGATTGACTCTGCAGAAAGTTGGTGACCTCTGCACACTATGTCCCTCAGCATCCGCTGACCGCTCTGTCATTTTACGTGGCCGACCACTTCGTGGCTGAGTTGCTGTCGTTCCCAATCGCTTCCACTTTGTTATAATCCCACTGACAGTGGACTGTGGAATATTTAGTGGGCCTGAGACCACTTTGAACATCCAGGATTTTATCCATTTAACCTGGAAATGAACAGCAGAGCGTTCTGGACTTTGGAGACGTCAGAGGGAGCAGAGACGTGAGCTGGCGCGACGGTGCTGAGGGTTCTGCTCTGGTTCTGTGAGGTTCACAGTCACTTCCTACAGCAGATCTGCTAAACATCACAATCAGCGATGCAGATCACACTCAGCCCACTCACCTGCGGTCGGCACTGTCCCGTTAGCGGTCACTCCTCTCCTGCCCCGATAACTGACCTCATTGATTTTTCCCTTGTGGTATTGATTATGTGAGGAACACTGTTGTTGTCAGTGATGTGTTGAGCTCCATGGCCAGATCTGTAAAGCTAATGTGACCTCTAAGTGACCCCTGCCCTGCTGTCCACTGCTCCATTAACACTGACCCACACTCAGGCCTCACTGACACTTCACAAATTAGTGGGTATCACTCTGAGCGGAGTGACACAGAACCGCTTAGAACATCTTTGTGTGAGTAAACGACCTCTACAGTGTTGATTTAACGTTGTCCTTGTTTTCTCCTTATTTTTCCTCTTCCCTCATCTGTTCTTCTCTTTCCTCCTCTCTTCTCCTCTCTGCTCCTCTTTCCTCCTCTCTGCTCCTCTTTCCTCCTTTCTTCTCCCCTCTGCTCCTTTCCTCCTCTCTCATCTCTACTCCTCATTCCTCCTCTCTTCTCCTCTGTGCTCCTCTTTCCTCCTCTCTTTTTCTCTTTCCTCCTCTCTTCTCTGTGCTCCTCTTTCCTCCTCTCTTCTCCTCTCTGCTCCTCTTTCCTCCTCTCTTTTTCTCTCTGCTCCTCTTTCCTCCTCTCTGCTCCTCTTTCCTCCTCTCTTCTCCTCTTTTCTTCTCTTTCCTCCTCTCTTCTCCTCTCTGCTCCTCTTTCCTCCTCTCTGCTTCTGTTTCTTCCTCTCTTCTACTCTTTCCTCCTCTCTTCTCCTCTTTCCTCCTCTCTTCTCCTCATTTTTTTCTTTTACCCCCTAATTTCTCCTCTTTTCCCCTGATTTCTCTTTTCTCCTCTTTTCCCCTCATTTCTCTTTTCTCCTCTTTTCCCCTCTCTTCTCCTCTTTTCCCCTCATTTCTCCTCTTTTCTCCCCGGTTCTCCCTGTCTGTCCTGTTGGATGTCCAGCCATGTACGGAGGTGCTGTTCCTGGATATTTTCCACAGTTACAGTCAGACTCTGACTCCAGTTCTGCTGGAGATGATGCAGAACCTGCAAGGTGAGATATTTGCATTCAGGCTAATGGCGTATATATGGTTTAACGATGCAGTGTTCCGGAGGGGCTGGGTCTAATGGTCAGTTTATCAATAGTCTCCGTGAAGTCAATAAATAAAGCTTATTTTTCATGCAGCAATAAAAACCACTGACACTCCACACCTTACAGCAGCACACAGCCGTACACATCAGCACACAGCAATACACAGCCGTACACATCAGCACACAGCCGTACACAGCAGCACACAGCAATACACAGCCGTACACATCAGCACACAGCCGTACACAGCAGCACACAGCAATACACAGCCGTACACATCAGCACACAGCCGTACACAGCAGCACACAGCTGTACACAGCAGCACACAGCAATACACAGCCGTACACGGCAGCACACAGCAATACACAGGAGTACACAGCAGCACACAGCAATACACAGCCGTACACGGCAGCACACAGCAATACACAGGAGTACACAGCAGCACACAGCAGCACACAGGAGTACACAGCAACACACAGCAATACACGACAGCACACAGCAGCACACAGCCGTACACAGCAGCACACAGGAGTAGACAGCAGCACACAGCAGCACACAGCAGCACACAGCCGTACACAGCAGCACACAGCCGTACACAGCAGCACACAGGAGTAGACAGCAGCACACAGGAGTAGACAGCAGCACACAGGAGTAGACAGCAGCACACAGGAGTAGACAGCAGCACACAGGAGTACACAGCAGCACACAGCAATACACGACAGCACACAGCCGTACACAGCAGCACACAGGAGTACACAGCAACACACAGCAATACACGACAGCACACAGCAGCACACAGCCGTACACAGCAGCACACAGGAGTAGACAGCAGCACACAGCAGCACACAGCAGCACACAGGAGTAGACAGCAGCACACAGGAGTAGACAGCAGCACACAGGAGTACACAGCAGCACACAGGAGTACACAGCAACACACAGCAATACACGACAGCACACAGCCGTACACAGCAGCACACAGGAGTAGACAGCAGCACACAGCAGCACACAGGAGTACACAGCAGCACACAGCAATACACGACAGCACACAGCAGCACACAGCCGTACACAGCAGCACACAGGAGTACACAGCAATACACAGCAGCACACAGCTGTACACAGCAACACACAGCAATACACAGCCGTACACAGCAATACACAGCCGTACACAGCAATACACAGCAGCACACAGCAATACACAGCAGCACACATCAGCACATGGCACAAGAGTACACAGGAGTACACTGCATGAAGACACATTCTGGCACACACACTAATACACATATCTATATATATATACAGTGGGGAGAACAAGTATTTGATACACTGCTGATTTTTCAGGTTTCCCACTTGCAAAGCATGTAGAAGACTGTAATTTTTATCATAGGTACTCTTCAACTGTGAGT